>NW_028234403.1:57570912-57572155 GCF_977035675.1 Penaeus japonicus
CATCTCCTTCTCCCCCTCCTCTTCTTGCTTTCCTTTCTCCTCTTGTTCCTCCTCCTCCTCTTGTTCCTTTCTCCTCTTGTTTCTCTTCCTTCTCCTCCTCCTCCTCCTCTTTCTTCCCCTTCTCTTCTTTCTCGTTCTCTTCCTCTCCTTCCTCCTCCTCCTCCTCTTGTTTCTCCTCCTTCTCCTCTTCCTCTTTCTCTTCCTCTCCCTTTTCCTCCTCCTCCTCTTGTTTCTCCTCCTCTTTCTCCTCTCTCATTAGTCTCCTACGATCACATTTAATGATGATAATGATATAAGGTAATTAATCATCATTAACTCATATACTCGAAACAATAATTAATAATAGTAATGGCAATAACAATAACAATAATGCTCACAATAATGATTACGATAATCATGATGACAATAACGATTGTAATAGAGATGGAAATAATAAGGATAATGATTATGATAATGATGATGAGCATCATGATAATCATCATCATTATTATCATTATTGTTATTACAATTTATATTACGACAACAATATAATAATATCATCAGCAACAATATTGATAATAATAGTAATATTAATAATGATAGTATGCTGATGACCATAATAGTAATATGATTATAGGAATGATATTGATGATAATACTGTTACCAATAAGAATACTACGAATAATGATGATGATAATAATGATAATAATAATGATAATGATAATAATAATGATAATAATGATGATAATAATAATGATAAAAATAGTAATGATAATGATAATGATAACAATAATGATAATAATAATGATAATAACAATAATAATAATAATAACAACAATAATAATAATAGCAATTATAATGATAATGATAATATTATTCAAAATGATAATAATAATAATAATAATAATAATAATAATAATAATAATGATGATAATAATAATAACAATGATAATAACAATGATAATAATAATGATAATAATGATAATAATAACATTGATTATAATAATAGTAATGATAATAATGATAATAATATTAATGATAATGATAATAATGACAATGATATTATTAATAACAATGATAATAATGGTAATGGTAATAAAGATAATAATAATGAAGATGATAATGATAATCATAACTAAAATAACAATGATAGTAATAAAAACTACAAAAATACAAAACATCTTTTCAAACCTTTAACATCTTCTAATTCAACATCACATCAACACGACACGCAGTCACTCAACTAACCTATATCAAGTGTTCG
>NW_028234403.1:57572255-57577954 GCF_977035675.1 Penaeus japonicus
CCTGAGTTGGATGCACAGTGCAATCCGCCTGCGCGAGTCAGCAAAAAAAGGAAACCCAGTAAAACTGGTTTTTCCTTTTTTTAACTGTGCTGGACGTTTTTTTCTCCCTTTTTAAAACGCGAATGAGAACCCAGTGCTTAAAAAGGGAATATATCATCGGGTTAAAAGAGACGTTGAATTTCCCTCTTGAAAGGCCCCAAAGAGGAACGTGAGTTTTTGACTTTTAAAACCTCGCACCCGTGGGGGGATATTCTATCGGGAAAAGATTAGACTTTTTTTTTTCATGCTGTGTTTTCCCAAAAATTCATTTGGGGGACTCCCCCCGTTGCACCCCTTCATCCGGGCGGGGTGCTTTTATTTCGTTTGCTTTTTGATTATGCGGAAAATAAAAAAATTTTTTTCGTACACTTGCTCGCAGAAATCCATTTGTGGGTTTTCCCCGAGCGGAATTTTTTTTTGGGGGGGCCTTTTCCCGCAGACCCAACTTGAAAAATTTTCATTATCATTTTTTAAAAGACCAGCATCATATTCTTTCCCTAGCTTTAAGCAAACGTTTTAACAAAACTTATTTCCGAGGGCAATATTTTATAAGGGGAAAAAAAGGGAAAAACGTATCCCAATAATGAAGTAAAACCAGCTGACTGGTCTGAGCCCGGGGTTTTTGGGTCGTGTTTGTGACTCCCGGAGTGTAAGTTTTATGAGCGTTTTTCTCTCTGACCTCCCACAAAAATTACCCGAAACCCTGACTGGACACATATATTATGGAGGTAAATTAGGGGACGAAAAAAGGGGTCCCTAAGGGGAAAGGGGGGAATTTTGTGGTGAACCTGAATCTACAAAAAAAAAAGCTATGAGTGGGACGTGGTTTTTACCTGGGGCATTTTCAGTATAGAAAAGGGTTTTTTTCCCCCGAGTGCTAGAAGACCAAATTCTTTCCCTTCCCAAAGAATGTATACGGAATAACAATATTTACCCCGATTGTTCTTTCAGATCTTGAGATTTGCGAAAGTGTGACGCCTATTAAACATTTTGGGGAGCAACAAAAAAGCAAAAATTTTTAGGCCCCCCAATAATTTTCCTTTGGCAGGTGGTTGGGCGGCAAAAAAATTATTTTTTATATACCTTGGTTTTTTCCTTTTTTTGTATTTTTCTTTGTCTTTTCTTTATTCCATCGTGCCAAACCTTTGGGAAGGGGCCTTTAGGAATTTGATGACCAGTAAGTTTTAAAAAATTTTTCCTGTTTTTTATTTGCATTTGCCTTTTCCATTTTGTTTAAAAAGGGGATGGGAAAGAGTTTAAATTTGTTTTACAATCTAATGAGAAAAACCCCCCCGCACATCCCCCGCACACGCAAATACGCGCGCGCGCGCGCGCACAAAACCCCACAACACACAAACATTCACACACAAAAAACACAAAACAAAACACCCCCAACAAAACACCCACACCACCCCCAAACACCCCCCTCAAAAACACCCACACACACACACACAACCACACACACCACACACACACACACAAACACAAACACAAAGCACACAAACAACACAAACAACACAACACAACCACAAACACACACACACCACACACCACCACACCCCACACACAGAAAAAAAAAAACGTTTCACATTTTAAAATTTAAAATGGCCCAAACAGGGAAATATAGCTTTTCGTTATTTTTTCACACAGAAAAACTTTTTTTGAATTCCTTTTTGCAAAGTTGAATTTGGTTTATTAAACCGTTTTGAGGGCCCTTTTTTTTCTTTTTTGTTTAGGAGTGATGTCCAGCAATTATTTCCCCCCAGGTTTTTCAATACTGGAGGGCCCCGTGACGTCCGCTATTGCATGTTTTTACGCCTTTTTTTAAACAAATAAAGGGCTTTAACGGGGTTCGCGGGGGGGGGGTTGGGTTTTAAAGGGAATTGTTGCGTCTTTTTAACCTTCTAATTTTTTTTTATTCATTTTTCATTTTTTAAGTTCGGTTTTGCGGGTATTTTCGTGTATGGGGAAAAGGAGAGAGAGAGGGGGGAGAGAGAGAGAGGGGGGAGAGGGGAGGAAAGGGGGAGGAGGGGGGAGGAGAGGGTGAGAAGGGGGAGAGGAAGGGGAGAGGGGAGGGGAGAGGAAAAGGCGGGAGGGAAATAAGTGACTGTGTTTTTTGTATGTGTGCGAGGGCAATAGATTGGGGAGAAATATTGTTGAATGGACATGGTTCGAGATAATGTGTCTAAGAGATCAAGAAAACACAGTTTTTTTTTGTACATGAAAATGTGTATAATGTTTAAACAATGTTGTTTACTTAGTCTGTCCATTTTTTTTCCCATTGAGGATTGCGCACGGTTGTCATTGCGAAAGCGGGTCGTGGTGCTAATGTAGGTAAACGACACCGCAAAAAGCTCACTGCCATGACAATTAGTCGCGAGACAAAACCCTCCCCATTAGCGGGGAGAGAGCATGGCGAGGGCGATTTCCTGAAGGGGGCGGAAGCATGCTGTAGCCCCTTTCCCCTGATATCCGATATACCATCGAGATTATGGCCGCGTTTAGGGCTGGAGGATCGCTGATTGCTTGCTGACTTTTTTTTTTTGTATGTTTTGTTATTGATTTTTTTTTATCTGTGCAATTTTTACTCTATGTTGACAGGACTATAATTTCTACGATTTCAATGTCCGTTTTTGAGATTAGATAATTTATTTCTTTCCTATATCAGTTCACTAGACTTTTCATTTTGATTAATTATAGACTAGACTTTTATTTTGTTTAAATTTAAAAAAAAATAAAAGAATGGATAAACTAAAAAGCAAAACGCACCTAGAGAGAGGTAGAACTCCAGACAACGATGCGCAGAGTACATCATGATCGTAAACTACATTAAGTCAAATACAAACACTAAGAGCTTAATTTCCTAACACACGATTTTCTGTGATAACATACGATTGTTAATAAATCTATAGATTCCCCTGGGCCCAGAGGGCAAACCAAATTTCAATCATATTTTGTCTGTAAACTTTTGTGTCAATCGTAATGATAAACTCAGCCTAGACAAAAGATTCAAATTGAAATGCTGGTTAATACCAAGCCATTTCACAGGACAAAATTTTGAAAATTGAATGGGGCCATATCTCATCACGACATCGGTATTTATGTACACAAACAAAATGACTCATACGTGTAATTTTTTTCGATAATATTCATCGATGCCACGTATAATATGCAAAATCAAACTATGAATTTTCAAGAGTGATTGGCCCAAAATAAACCTTTTTTTGGTCACGAGTCAGTGAGAACGGACTCAGATAGAATGGAAGTGAATCCAGGGCTTGTCCTAGATGGGCGAACGAGGAGCACCTCGTGTGGCATTCGGCGCTTGGGCACTCGAGTGTACCTGGATGTGGGCGGTACATGGCGCTAAAGGGGCCGGCCAACCGATAAGTGCACGTTGAGTTGCAGTGAGGTTAGCCGTTTCAATACGCTCTCCTTCACTCGGAGGAGTCAAAAGGTTCTATAGCTCCTTAGCGTTATGATAGGTATAGTTAGAGGTTAGGTCTGTGATATGCTCAATACGCCTATGCACGAACACACACACCTCACCACACACTCCACAACAACACACGCACACACGCACACACACACTCACACTCACACTCACACTCACGCACACGCACACACACACGCACACGCACACACTCACACTCACACTCACACTCACACTCACACACACACACACACTCACACTCACACTCACACACACACACTCACACTCACACTCACACTCACACTCACACTCACACTCACACTCACACTCACACACACACACACACACACACACACACTATAGACCACAACACACACACACATTCACACACCACACCCCCACACACACACCACTCTCCTCGTCATAATACTGTTAAATGTGAAATATGGCATTACTAGTTTAGCTAAACTTTATATAGATGATAATAGTTTTAGTGAGCAATGGTTTGTGTGTCAGGTGAGGATGGATCTGTTGAAGCGCTATGTGATCTATTTATATATTATATATTTCATATATAAATATTATATATATATACATCTATATATATATATATACTATATTATATATATATATATTATATAATATACTATATATATATATATTATATGTGTGGGAGTGTGTGTGTGTGTGTGGTGTAATGATTTTATATTTTATATATATATATATATTATATAATTATAATATATCTACTATATGTTTGTATTTTATTTATATATACATTTATATATATATTCTAATATATATAATACACTGTGAATAAGAGGACTATTTTTAAATATTGAGCATAGATATAAATTGGATATGTGTATTTCTATGTGTATGTATATTTAATTTACATTTGTATATATATAAAAATATATTATATACATATACAGTATGTATTGTATATTATTTGTAAGGTATATGTGGTATAGGGGATCTGTATTATATATATATATATATATATATAATTTTATATATATATTTATCTCTATATATATGTATGTACTGTATATGTATATTAAAGATCTGTTATATATTATATATATGTATCAAAATAGTATAATATGTATTGTACGTATATGTAACTATGTTTAGATGCACACAACACAACACACACACACACACACACAACACACACACATACCACACACACACACACACACACACACACATACACAAAGAAAACACACGCACTTATATATGTAATGTAGATATATGTATATATATAATTGGGGTATATACACATAATGTATACCATAAATATTATGTAGGCATATGCATAGGCATAATAGGCCTATACATGATACAATATTACATTACACATAGACATACTCATACATATAGATATACTTATACATGTACATATACTTATCAACATATTGTACATACACATATACATTTACACTTATACAGTGTGTGTGTGTGTGTTTGTAGTGTGTGTGTTTGTGTGTGTGTGTGTGTGTATATGTGTATGTGTATGTTAGAAAGAGAGATTATGTATGGTTTATATGTATATATATTATATATATATATATATATATAATATATATATATATATCTATATATATATATATTACTATAGGTGGTGTGGTGTTGAGTTGTGTATATAGCTGTATGCTTATATTCTTTTTTTATTATATATATATAGTTATATATTATATCTATATATATAATATATATTATATATAAGTATATGTTTATGTATATGTATACTGAGTATAGGTATATGAACCTGTAACATGTATATTTTTTGTATATGATATGAATATATACATTACATCTACAACCCCAAACAACATCGATTCAATAATTTCAAAATCAGCATAAAAATTTAGATAATATATTATTATATATATTATATATATTATATTATTATATATATTTATATATATATATATATATATTTATTCATTTATATATGAATATATATATATATATTATATATATATGTATATATCTCTATGTATGTAGTATGTATGTTTATATATAGATATGTATTTTATGTATATGTATATGTATTATATATTATATATATATATATATATATATAATTATAAATATATATATTATATATGTATATATATATAAAACTATATATATATATAATATTTGTATATAAATATATATAAGTATATAGTATATATACATATTTATATATCCATATCTATTATATATATATATATAT
>NW_028234403.1:57578054-57600346 GCF_977035675.1 Penaeus japonicus
GCCTTATTCTATTCTAATAGTTTGTACCTGGTGAGTTATTTTTGTGAATTGTATTTTTCTTTTACTTATCAGACTCTTTAATATTTATGTGTATATCTATAATCTATATCTATCTTTATATATATGTATAGATGTTTTTTACTCATATTGATATATTTTTCGGAATTTTATTCGAACGATTTCACACTTTTTATTTATTTACTTGTTTATTTTTAATTTCTCTGTTTTTTCTTTTATTTGTATACCATTTTTAACCGGTTTTTTGTTGTAAATCCCCCAGATCTACTAACTTAGATGTCAGCATTCAGGAGAATGTAGAGTCTGTGTACCTGCATAGTAAGTAGGTGTGGTTTGTCTCCTGTACTTACTTACTTAAGAAAAAAAAAAATGTTAGTTTTCCAGGAGATGTGGAGTCTTATGTATTGTTTATCCTCCTTTTTCCCTTTAAAAAACCTCCCCTCCCTGTTACTCGTTTTCTTTGCATCTAGCTTCTTTCTTTATTCGGTCAGGGGGGAGGGGAATGGGCTCTAATTAGTAGGTCAGCAACTGCTTATCCTTTCATCCTGCTATCATGGTGGGGGACCATTAAAACTCTGCTCTCAAGGTTTGCCTTTTGAATCTCGTTGTATCCAATCCCACATGGATTCAAAGAGTCTGCTCTAAGGGGTGTTGCTAAGGTCTGAGAGTTTATCATAGGGATAATTACTCTCCCCATGTAGTATTGGTTTCTTTTGCAACAAGTCTTCTCTCGGGATTCTTTTACTCTTTCCAAGGCCGACTTTAGATATTTGTTTTCCATATCCTCTTTTCTGGACAAACCCCTACCATTTTATTGTGTATGCTCCTCTAGGTTCTTATTTCACTTTTATTCTCTTTAATTCAATGCCTTGGGAGAAAGGTAAGGATCTCTTCAGACTTGGATGAGGATTGACTCGAAAATGCACAATACTGATAGTTTGTTGGAAGGCTTGTAGAAGTGTTGTTTGCGGGTACATGTCATTGATTCAATACACTAAGGTGTCAGGAAAGGGATAGTTTTTCTTTGCTCCATTCAGGGTAAAATTTCAGGTCAGGGTGGAACGTGTTCTAGATCCTCGTGATATGCCATTAATTCTTCCTCTGACGCCCGTGAAGGATCCCGAAAATTTCGTCTATATATTTAAAGAATACTTTGGTTGGTTTTGTAGCCTTTTCCTTTTTGTATCTATACATGCATGGACGAATAACTCGGCTAAGGGGACTGACACGGAAGCTCCAATAGCGGTAACTTTGCATTGCTTATAGTATCTGTGATTGGATCTTTGCAGTTTTCCCCCCTAGAACATGAATCAATCCCTTCCTTGATGAGTAAGGGGGGGGGGGTTTGAAATGTTGAAATCAGCTGCTGGCGCCCTGGGGACAACCCATAGTTTTTTTCATAATAATTTGCAACCACACAAGCAGCTTCTTCTGGGGATTGGATGGATTAATGATACAATATCTAAACGAAAATAGGATCGAGCCTTTGGGGAAACATGCGGTGGGGCATCCTTCTTTTTCCCTTTAAAAAAATCTGAGGTATCCTGTAACCTTTCGGAAGAATGTCTAAAAAGGGGGTCAAAAAAGGTGGTTAACAATTGTTACTGGCCTGGTGGCCGCACTCACCCACTTAAGACTGGTCTCCTGGGCCATGTCCCTGTATCTTCTTCTACTCTCTTATGTGTCTTAGGGAGGAAATACCAATGGGAATGCTTGCTTTGGTGCTAAAAGGGGGCATCCCTCTCGGCTTGGGCTGAAAAACTTCTACTTTTGATTCTGGTCATCCAAGTGGGAACTGTTTATTAGGAATTTTACGCTCTTCTTATCACTCTTTGCAAGGCTTCCTCGGGGATGTTCTAGCTCTTTGTAGGTTTCTATGTCATCAAGGTGCTTATTCCCCATCTATTGTAATTTTCTGTCTTTATACTACTTTAAAGCCCCGTCTTTGTCCGCTTTTTTTTTATACTATGTTTACTTCTCTTTTAAGTTTGTCTAGGGCTACTCTCTCTTTAAATCTGTCATATAGGCCTTCTGCCTTCTGTCTACTGCTTTTTCAAATCTCACCTAGATGTTCTTCATCCTTTCAAGCAACCCTGGGATTCTTCTTGGAGGGGCTTTTTCAATCTTTGCCTCATAGGTAGTTGTGTGGGTAAATTTTTTTAATCTTTGTGCAAGGCCCAAACCCCAATTGTCCAGGGAGTAGGGCATTGTAAACCTCCTGGTTGCTTCTTCTTCAAGTTGTGAAAAAGAGGAGGTCAATGCTGCTAATTGGATTTTCTTTTTGGGTGGGCCTGGACATAAGATCTATACCTTTATGTAAGAGTGATTGGTGCTCCTGTCTCTAGTTCTATTCTGTGACAATTAATTCCATCCCCAGTTCCTCCTGGCTTCTCCTTGCCACTGCCTTCCTCTGCTGTTCCTTGAACCCATGGGGTGTTTTCTCGTCCTTGGAGCATGGTCGGCCTCTTTGGGAATTTTCCCGAAATTCCTCCCTGGGTGCATAGTATCCGCGTGTCCCGGGGCGGTTCCAAGTCCTCGGGGGTGTTCCTGGGGGCCAGTGCCAAGCTTGTCTACCTGGGGCTGCCAATTCCACTGTGTTCTCCTGGGTTGCCACGTCGCGTGGGTTTCTGAGGGGGGTATGTCCCCCCGGAGAATCTCGGTGTTGTCAGGAGGTATTCTGAGGTTCTGCTCCTGGCGAGGTGGTACTCTGTGTTCCTGGGGGTTTCTGCCATACTATGGGGCCTGTTCTTTGCTGTAGTTGCATTGGGGTCTGTCTCTCTGTCCTTGACTCCGTTTTTTTTGTGGTTGGGGGGTGGAGGGGATGTTTGGATACCTTGGGCTCGTTTTCCTTGGGGTCGAATCTCTCTTGGAAAATCCTGCTCTGGATGGGAGAGGGTTTGTTCTCTGTTCTGTCCTATGCTCTTGATTCTTGTCCTATTTAGGTCTTTCTGTGATGCCTGTTCCTGTTTGTATTTCTTTGCTTTTCTGTGTTTTTTCTTGCTTTTTCCTCTTGCCATAGCTGTAAGCCTTGCCAGGTGTTTGGCTGGGGGCTCCTTATTCCACCTTGTATTCAGGGTTTGTAATACTGGCTGGATTCTTGTTTAATTGTGGGGGGCGGGGTTTAGGGGTAGGGGGGGGGATTCTTATCTATGCCATTATTTCCCTAACTACCCTTTCATCCTATCCAAGGACTTTACTACTTTCCATAGCATATCGTGATTCATTAAGTTTCACTAGGGGGGGGAGGGGGCTACATCTAGATGGCTTCAAGGGGAGGAGGGGGGGTGGAGAGGGAGGGGGGGGATATCGTCTCGTAATCCTCCTGGGGGGGGGGTGACGGTCCTCCTTGCGTATTTTCTTGTCCTTGAGAAGGGGCCACCAGGGTAGTCCCTTCACTCCTTCAGAGCGAACTGGGGATCCTCTTGTGTTGTGGACAAAACACCATCCTCCTCTCCTCTAGGGTGTGGTCGGGGGAAGCTCTTCTAGAGGGGGGTGGCAGAATCCTCTCTCTTGAAGTGGTTCTCCTCTGTGTCTGTTGATCTTCCATGTGAAGGGTCTCAACAGCTGTTGCCCTCTTGTCCGGCTCTTTTTATTATGTTTTCATCTGTGGTGTTGGGATCACGTTTTCGGACCTTGCATTTTCCTCATTTTCAGATCCTCATCAATTTCAATGTTATCTGTTGTGTTATCCTATTTCTTTTCAACCCAAAAAAAAAAAAAAATTTCCAAACCAATCTGTTGCCAGAACATTATTCTACCTGCTCCACCATTCTTCCTCCTCTGGGGTAATGGCCTCACATACTAAGTTCACATATATATTCCCACCATAGACAAACCATTATTCTTTCAGGTAGCGGTGGGGGAAGCTCGGTGGTGTTTTTTTTTTTATCTTCAATGCTGCAAATTGCCTTTTTGCAGCTTCTGGCAGTTACTCTGTTTGTTTCTGGGAATTTTTCTTTCAACTCATTTTTAATTGATTGATATTCTTCAGTTTCATAGCCTCTGCTCTAAGATGGGCAGGCTAACAACCCCTGCCATTTCTTGCTGCACTTAGCATTTCAACTCCCCCTTTTTCTACTACCCCACCTGGGAGTAGGACTCCTGAGGGGGAGTGAGTATTTTGCTACTGTTACTTCAAAATCCTCGTTCACCCCTGCTGTTTCACACCTATCACCGTATTTATACTCTTGCTAATGAACGAGTTCTACTGAGTACAACTTATCACCTATGGAATTCTTTTTTGCATATGGGTCTTTAAGGGGGGATCTATCATGGGTGTCTTCAAATCTATCTGGGAAGTGGGTCTTCCTTATATATCACTGGTTCCATCTAGTCCTATAATGGACTACAGGGGAAGGACTAAAGTTAAGGAGTGAGCCTAGGAGCTAGAACTGGAGCTAGGGGGGGGGAGTAGAGAGAGCCTAAGGAGGGTGAGCTGGAGAGAGCTAAGGTGAGTGGCGCTGGAGGGGGGGAGAGGGAGCTAAAGGGGACCGCTCTATGGCGGACTCCCCTTTGTCCTGAATATGGGTGAGCCCACCACCTCTTAAGGCAATGAATTATGATCTTTCCAAGGGATAGGTAAATTCATTTTTTTCTATTTCCTTATTTGCCACTATTCATGTAAAATGGTAACTGGGCGTGCTTTAAAATCATTTAGATCTCCCCTTGTCTAGCTTCCTCTGGCGTACTCCTAGTTGACCTCCTTGCACTATTCCTGGTATTGACCATGAGCACTAATCCTTAAAACACAGTACTGAACGTCTGCTTTAGCTGTCTTTCGCAGGGGTAATAATTCAAGGACTAGGGCGCCTTGAAAACCTAAGGGATTAGGCCCAGCGTCACTAGGTCAGGACCTATTGGGGTTCAGAAAGAATGCTCTTTGTCGAGAACAAGGTTACAGCTACATGGGAAACCTTGCTAGTATATATCAGCTAGAGAGAACAAGGATACCTCTGATCAACACAACGTTGACTAGGGGTACTTTGGATCAGAAGGGGAAATTTATAGTAGATTATGTAAACAACCTTTCTTTCTTGTCCTTATTTCACCACACTTAATAACATATGCTCCCCTGAGCTTAAGAACCCTTCACTTAGAAGTTCCCCACTTTCTCTAGCTCTTCAACTTTTTACTTACTCTTTTCCAGTATCTTTCACACTTTTTTTCAGAAATTTATGGTTCATCTGTTCACACTATCACTGAGTCTACTATTGTCATGAATCTAAAACTCGGAAACTTTTAGTACATATTCTACACCACTCACATATTCGAAAAAAACTCTTATCCTATACCCTACTTCCTGAGGACGGAAACACAGAGGCTGGTATACAACGCCCCAGGTCCTTGGATAAAAAAAAACTTTAAAAAATGCCTTACAACGCTAAAAAACAGAGTAAACCTAAAGATCCTTTTGGGGGAACTCTAGGACAATACCGTATAAAGCTGCTGCTGGGTCTCTTCTGGTGTTTTTTTTCTCTTGTTCTCTGCTTCCACTGGAGTATTGTAATCATCCTTGTCACTTAAGTATATAAGTCACTAAGGAAAAAAAATTAACACACAATTCACTGACACTACACTGTAACCCACAGCACGAGCGCTTTCGGCTAAGGGGCCCAATCAGGTGTAAGGTGGGGATCTGAATCTTTCTTCATAAAGCCAAAACTACATTCTATACATGCTGAAAAAAAGAAGAGGTCATAGTGAAAAACTGTGTTCCTTCCTTAGTGGGCGCCATTATCCAGGGCTTGTATTCACTGGGAGGTCAGGTCTTGTTCCCTTTCTCTTGGTTGGTCATCCAGGGGTAGGGGGAGGAGCCTATCCACTCCTAATGCTTCCTGGGGAACTGGGGGCCTAGTGGTTCTTTGGCTCATCTTCCCAGGTGTCCTGTTTGAGGAGGAGGGGAAAGGTTATGAGCATTATTCTTAACTCTCTTTTACATTTCGTTTAAAAACAAAAAAATTACATGCAAAATATCGATCACAACGAGAAAAAACAAAACAAAAAAAGGAAAGGGGGAGGAGGAGGGGGCCATAGGACCCAAACAGCTCGGGTTGTAGCTTCATCCCTGGAGTTCCAAATAAAAGGGTTAAAAAAGGGAACAAGCAGGAGCCCTCTACATGGCGGCTTACACTTGGTCAGGCAGAATAGGTAGTTGTTGCGGGGGGCCCTGTCTCTACTGCTATCTTCCTAAGGAGAATTGGATTCTGAAGAAAAGAAAACAAGTGTACTTTAGAAGAAAAGAGAAACAGGTTTATTTATATCAAAAGAAAGGTGGACCTCTACAAGGGTGGGGGGGACACTTGTAGCTCTGCGGGGACTTAGGAGGTTACTGCAAGTCATCTTTTTTCTGTTGGTATTCAATGGGAAGTAAAAACAAGGGGATTAATGTAGGAACAATAAAAACTAAAAAAAATCTTAAGGATAGGAACATAAAGGAGGGGTGAGTGGGTTGTAGTCTCCACCTATGTCGCGGCAAAAAGAAACACATGCATATTTTTAAAACTGTAAAACCTTCATTATCCATTATATTTTTTCATTTTCATTTACAATCACCTTCATACTCCTCTTTTTCTAAATACTGTATATTCCAATTAATTAATTTGTTCAGATTCTAGTTTCTTCCTTGTTTCTTTTCCATATATTTTATTTATTATCTTTCTTTGTATTTAACACACTTTGTATCCAAACTTTTAAGTATTCCGATTGGATTATTTTTTATTTTTTTATAATTTTTTATTATTTATTATTTTTTATTTGTTTATTTTTATTTTCTTTGCTTGTATTTTCTATAACTCCTTATTGCTTTATTCTGGTGTTTTTCTTAACTCCATTTATACTGTTCTACTTTTTTTAATACACAGATAACATGAGTAAGGAGGGAGAATTCTTTTGCACTGACTTTGGCGCTATGCTGGGTATTCTGCCAATAAAAGAAAGTCAGCCGTCAGATGTATGAGAATTTCTCTCTTTCTCCATTTATAACCTAACTTCTCTTCATGTTATAGTTATTTGCTGAAAAGAAAGGTTATAATTTCTGTGTTGGGTACTTCATATTATATGTTTCAACCTTTGTACTTTTTTTCAATTTCAGTTTGCATTCTTATATATATCTTTTTTTAATAAAAAGTTATCTAAAGAGGAACATATATGTATTGTAATAATTTTTTTATGCTTTTATACCTTGTGTTTTTTAATTCGTCCTGACTATCGTCCATATCTTTTCTTGTGCCTGTTTTTTTTTATATTGTTAATGTTATTTGTTTCCTTCTTCATCCAAAGTCTCTAACCTAACTTCTAAATATCTTCACTTTAATTTCTGATCTATGTTTCAACTCCTCTGTAATGTCCTACTTTATGATGATTTCATATTTTCTGGCAGTTATATGTTTTTTAATTATTTGTGCTTTAGCTTTTTATAATTAAGAAATGTAATATGTATTGTATTATATTTTATCTTTATTCTTATTTTTTATGTTTTTCACACTCATTCTTTACCCATCCTTAGACTCCTCTATATTGTTACTCTGTCTTACTTTTATTATGAAAATATGTTACTACCGAGTGTATAGATTTCTTGATTATTATTTGAATTGTTTATATTTATCTGGTAATGTATAATTTAGCAGATACAGCATGTGTTAACCTATTATGCCAAGAGGGGAGAGGAAGCCACTTTGCCACCTGACTCTAGCTCCTTTGCTGGTTACTGACAATCAAAGTAGGTCACCGTCATGTGTGTGGAGGAAGAAGCTCTCCTACCTATATAGTAATTACATTCTTTTTGTTTCACTTAACTGTAGAAAAAAATTTGTCTTATCATTTGGTATATAGTTATTATTTCCATCAGTTATTGTTTGCATGTCTATTTTTTGTAAAAAAAAAGATTATCCATAGAAGGGCTGTTGTCTACATTATATTCAGGCCATAGTTTAAAAAAATATTAGCATTAATTATTCTAATAGTTTGTTGTTTTTTTGTTTTTTTAAAAAAACCCTGGATGAGGCTATTATATTTGTGAATTTTTTATTTTTTTCTTCTTACTTATCAGAATCTTTAATATATATGTGTATATCTATATCTATATCTATCTTAATTTTGTTATAGTGTTTTTTACCTCTTATTGATATTTATTCGGATTTTTTATTCGAACCGCATTTCACACTTTTATTTATATACTTGTATTTTTATTTTCTCTGTTTTTCTTTTATTTGTATACCATTTTTAAAACCTGGTTATATGTTGTAAATCCCCAAGATCTACTAACTTAGATGTCAGCATCGGAGAATGTAGGTCTGGTACTGCATAAAGCATAGGTGTTTTTTGTCTCTGACTTACTACTTTAAGAGAACTAAAATGTTAGGTTCAGGAGATGGGGAGTCTTTTTGTATGTTTTCCTTCCCATTTTCCTTTTTTTATAATCCTCCCTCACCTGCGTTACTCCGGTTTGCTAATCTGCATCTAGCGTCTTTCTTTAAGTCGGTCTGGGGTGCGGAGGGGTTTAGCGGGCTGAGAAGGTGTTGGGCTGATTTGCCTGATCTTCTGCCTGGAGTTCATAGGGTAGGGGCGGAAGCATGGATATCGCTTCGCCCATGGGGTGGACTTTGGATATCTCGTTGTAATCAAGCCTCATGGAATTCAAAGCAGGCGCGTATGGGGTGGGGGGGGTGGGAAGGGCTGAGAGGTTAGAGTGGGGTGATTATTACGTTAACCTTGGGGTGAGAGGGGGGGAGGGTGGCGTTCTGGTAGGAGCGCGGAGATGGGGCGGTTCGTGCGTGATCAACGGCCGACAGGTGAGGAGGATGTGGAGAAATGTTCCGATATTTCTGAAATAAAAACCCTTCATGGTTTGTATTGGCCCGATTGAGTGCGTAGGTGATCTATTATTCTCCTTAATTCTAATGCCTTAGGCAGAGGGAAAGGTTTAAAGGGATTCTTCAGACTTGGAATGAGTGGCTTGACTCGAAATGCAAATACTGATGTGTGTTGGAAGGAAGGCTTTGTAGAAAGTGAGTTGTTTTGAGGGTACATGTCTTTTGTTCCAATAAACAACCTAACGGTGTCTTGGAACGGGAGTATGTTTTCTTTGTGCTCCATTCCAGGGGCAAATTTCAGGTCAGGGGTGGAAACGTGTTTTAGATCCTCGTGATATGCCATTTATTTTCCTTGTGCCCGTGAAGATCCGATAATATTTTTTCCCGTCATATATTAAAGGAAATCTTTGGTTGGTTTTGTAAGCCTTTTACTTTTTTTCTCTATTGCTTGCATGGACGATATCTGGGGCTATGGCGACTGACACTGAAGCTTCCAATAGCAAGTACCCCTGGCATTGCTATTTAGGTATCTTTATTGAATCTTGCAGTGTTTCCCCTAGAAAACATGATCAATCCCTTCCTTGAAGAGATAAGGTGGGGGGGGTTTGATGTTGAAATCAGCTGTAGGCGGCCCTGGACATACCCATATTTTTTTTTCATAATAATTTGCAACCACACAAGCAGCTTCTTCCTGGGGATTGATGGATATAATGATACAATATCAAACGAAAATTAGGATCGAGCCTTTTGGGAAACATTGGGAGGGCATCCTTTTCATTTTTCCTTAAAAAATCTGAGGGTATCCTGTACCTTTCCGGAAGAATGTCAAAAAGGGGGGGTCAAAAGCGTTTGGTTAACAATCTGTCTACTGGCCTGGTTGGGCACTACACCACTTTAAGACTGGTCTACCTGGCCTTGTCCTGTATCTTTTCTACTCTCTTATGTGTCTCGGGAGAACATACCAATGGGGAATGCTTGCTTTGTGTGCTAGAAGGGCATCCCTTCTGGCTTGCTGAAAAACTTCTACTTTTCGATTCCTGGGTCATCAAGGTTGGGGAACTGTTTATTGGAATTTTACTCTTCTATCACTCTTTGCAAGGCTTCCTCTGGATGTTCTGCTCTTTGTAGGTTTCTATGTCTTCAAGGTGCCTTATTCCCCATCTTAATGTAATTTTCTGTTTTAAAAATCTAAGCCCCGTCTTCTGTTCGCTTTTTTTATACTTTTGTTTTTACAATTTCTTTTAAGGTTTGTCTAGGGCTAACTCTCTCTTTTATGTCATATATAGGCCTTCTTCCTGCTAGTCTATGTTCTTTTTCAACTACCTAGCTGTTCTTCCAACCTTTATGCAACCTGGGGTCTTCTTGGAGGGGGCTTTTACAAATCTTTGCCCTAGGTAGTTGTGAGGGTATAAAATTTTTCTTAATCCTTTGTGCAAGGCCAATAGTCCGGGAGGAAGGGCATTGTAAAACTCTGTTTGCTTCTTCTTAAAGTTGTGAAAAAAAAGGAGGTCATTGCTTCTAATTGGATTTTTTTTTTGGGTGGTCCTGGCGACAAAAGATTCTACCTTTATGTAAGATTGAAAGTTGCTCTTCTTAGTTCTACTTCTGTTACAATTTAATTTCCATCCCCAGTTCCTCTGTATTTCTCCGTGCCACTGCCTTCCCTCGCTGTTCCTTGAACCCATGGGGTGTTTTCTCGTCCTGGAGCATGTTCTGCCTCTTTGGGAAAATTTCCCGAAATCCTCCATGGTTGCCAAGTATTCCGCGTTGATCCCTGGGGTACCAAGTCTCTGGGGGTCCTGGGGTCTTTGCCAGTTCCACTTTGTCTCCTTGGCTTGCCAATTCCACTGTAGTTCTCCTGGTGTTTGCCACGTCCGCGGTGGGTTTCTATGAGGGGGTTATGTCCCCCCGGAGAATCTCGTGTGTTGTAGGAGGTATTCTGAAGGTCTGTCTGGGAGGTGGTACTCTGTGTTCCTGGGGGGCCTGCCATAACTTGGGGAGTTCCTTTGCCATGGAGCTCCTTGGGGTCGGTTCTCTGTCGTGCTTTTTCTGGTTTCTTTGTGGTCTGGGGGGGGGGGGGGATGTTTGGATACCTGGGGCTGTTTTCCCTTTGGGTCGAATCTCTCTGAAAAGCCTGCTCCTGGGATGGGGGAGGGTTTGGTTCTCTGTGTCTTCTCTGTTTGTGTCCTATTTGGTCTTTCTGTGTTGCCTGTTCCTGTTTGATATTTATTTTCTTTTCTGTGTTTTTTCTTTCTTTTTCCTCCTTGCCATGCCTGTTAAGCCTTGTCCTGGTGTTGGGCTGGGGGCTCCTTATCCACCTTGTTACTTCAGGGTTTGTACTACTGTGGATTCTTGTTTAATTGGGGGGCGGCGGTTAGGGAGGGGGGTTTCTATCTCTGCCATGTCTTTCCCTAAAATATCCCTTTCCAACTATCCAAGGACTGTACTACTTTCCCTGCATATCAGTTATTCATTAAGTTCACTAGGGGGGGGGGGTACACTCTAGATGGCTCAAGGGGAGGGGGGGGAGAAGGGGTAGGGAGGGATATCGTCTCGTAATCCTCTGGGGGGTGTGACGGTTCCTCTCTTGCGTATTTTTTGTCCTTGAAGAAGGGGCCACCTGTGGTAGTCTTCACTCCTTCCGAGAGAACTGGGGGGATCCTTTGTGTTGTGGCAACACATCTCTTCTTCCTCTTAGGGTGGTCGATATGACTCTTCTAGAGGGGGGGGCCAAAAACTCCTCTCTTCTTGAAGCTGGTTCTCCTCTGTGGTTGTTGATCCTTTTCCATGTGAAGGGTCTCAAAGTGTGCCCTCTAGTCTGGCTCTTGTTTATTATGTTTTCATCCATTTGGTGTTGGGATCACGTTTTTTGACTTGCATTTTCCTCATTTTCATGATCGCTCTCCATTTTCAATGTTATTGTCTGTGTTTTCATATTTCTTTCAATACCAAACCATCTGTTGCCAGAACCTTATCATTGCATGCCTCCACCATTTCTTCCTCCTCTGGGGTAATGCCTTCCATCTAATGTTCACATATATATTCCACATAGGACAAACCTTATTGCTTTAGGTAGAGGTGGGGAAGCTCAGGTGCGTGTTTGTTTTTTTATCTTCAATGCGGCCAAATTGCCTTTTTGCCATTGCTTCATGGCAGATTACTCTGTAGTTTTGGGGTATTTTTTATCTTGCAACCATTTTTTAATGATATGAATTTCTTCCTAGTTTCAATAGCTCTGGCTCTAGTGGGCACTCATAAAACCTGCATTCTTTGCTGCACTTAGCCATATAACTACCCATTTCTACTACCCACTCTGGGATGTAGGACTCCTGTTGGGGGTGGAGTTTTTTTGCTACTGTTACTTCAAAATCTCCGTCACCCTGCTGTTTCAACCTATCACAGTATTCTACTCTCTTGCTAATGACATAGCATTACTGAGTACAACGTACACAACCTATGGAATTTTTTTTTGCATAATGGGTCTTTAAGGGGGGATCTAACATGGGTGTCTTCAAATCTATCTGGGAAGGGGTCTTCCTTAGATTCATGGTCATTCTGTCCTATAAGGAGGGGAGCTAAGGGGACTCTCTATGGCCGGACCCCCCTTTGTTCCATGATATGGAGAGCCCACCCACCTCTTATGGCAATGGATTATCTGGATCTTGCCAAGGGATAGGTAATTTCATTTTTTTCTATTTCCTTATTTGCCACTAATTCCATGTAAAGGGGCTAACTGGGGTGCTTAAATTCATTTAGAATCTCCCTTGTCCTTAGCTTCTCTGGGTACTCCCTATTTCCTCCCTTGACACTATTCCTGTATTGACCATGATGCACTAATCCGTAACACAGTACTGAAGTCCTTGCTAGCAGTCTTTCAGGCCAGGGGTAATTTCAGGACTAGGCGCCATGAAAAACCTAAGGGTAGGCAGGTTTAGGTCAGGCCTTTTGGGTTCAGGAATGCTCTTTGTCGAGACCAAGGGTTAAGCTACATGGGGAAACCTTGGATAGATATAATCAGCTAGAGAGGAAAGGATAACACTTCTTGAAATCAATCACAAGTTGGACTAGGGGTACTTTGGATCAGAAGGAGGGAAATTTTATAGGATTATGAAAAAAACTTTCTTTCCTTGTCCTTATTTCACCACACTTATATAACATATGCCATACCCTGAGCTTAAGAAACCTTCACTTAGAAGTTCACACTTTTTCTAGCTGCTTCAAACTTTTACTTATATTTCCAGTACTTTCACATTTTTTTCAGAAATTTCTGGTCTGTTTCTACACTTCTCACTGAGTCACATATGTCACTGATCTAAAACTCTGAAACTTAGAACATATTCTACACCACTCATATATTCGAAAAAAAAATCTTATCCTATACCCCTACTCTGAAGACAGGAAAACACAAGAGGCCTGGATTTACAACCAGGGTCCTTGGTGAAAAAAAATACTTTAAAAAAAAAAGACCTTACAAAGCTAAAAAACAGAGAAACCTAAAGATCCTTTTGGGGACTCTAGGGCAAACGTTATAAAGCTGCTTGTGCTGGGTCTCTTCTGGAGTTTTTCTTCTTTGTTCTCTGCTATCCACTGGGTATTGTAATATCACTTGTCACTACAAGTTTATAGTCACGAGGAAAAAATTAAACACACAATATCACTTAAACATCTACACAGTAACCCACAGCACGAGCGCTTTCGGTAAGGGGCCTAATTCGGTGCTAAGGTGGGGGAATTTACTGAATCTTTATTCATAAAGCACACATTATATACAGGCTGAATAAAGAAGAGGTCATAGTAAAAATGTGTTCCTTCCTTAGTGGGCCGCCATCCCGGGCTTGTATTCATGGGAGGTCAGTCTCTGTTCCATCTTCTCTTGGTTGGGTCCATCCAGGGGGAAAGGGGGGGGGAGCCTATCCACTCCTAATGCTCCTGGGGAACTGGGGGGCTAGGGTTTCCTCGTCACTCTTCCCAAGGTGTTACTGTTTGGGGAGGAGGGGAAGGTAAGGAGCTTATTCTAATTTTTTATCATTTCTGTAAAAACAAACAAATTAAAGGCAAAAATATCTATCAAACAGAAAAAACAAAACAAAAACAGGAAAAGGGGAGAGGAGGGGCCCAAGGACAAACAGCCTCGGTTGTAGCTTCATCCTGGAGTCAAAAATTAAAAGGGGTTTTAAAGAGGGAACAAGCAGGAGCCCCCTATGGGGGGGGCTACCACTTGGTCGGGCAGAATTAGGTAGGTTGTTGCTGGGGGGCCCGGTCTCACTGCTATATTCTAAGGAGAAGTGGATAATGAAGAAAAGAAAACAAGGTAATGGAGAGAAAAGAGAAAAAACAGGTTATTTAGATCAAAAAGAAAGGTGGCCTCTACAGGGGTAGTTGAATGGGTGGGATAGGAGGGGAACACTATGTAGCTCTTCGGGGATCTGGGGGTAGGTACCTGAAATTGCTCATCTTTTTCTGTGGTATACAAAGGGAAAGTAAAGAATAAAAAAAAAAACTAAGCAAGCAAAGAGTTTAGTAAAAACAAGGGGATTAATGTAAGGGAACAATTAAAAACTAAAAAAAATCTTAAAGACTAGGATACAATAAAGGACGTGCAGAGTGAGTGGAGTTGTAGTCTACCCCTATGCTCGGGAAAAAAGAAACTGCCCTATTTACAACTGTAAAAACCTTCCATTATCCATTAATAATATTTTCTTATTTCATTTACAATCACCTTCAAATCCTCTTTTTTCAATCTGTATTTTCCAATTAATTGAGCAGATTCTAAGTTTTTCCTTGTTTCTTTTCCATATATTTTATTTATTTTCTTTATTTGTACTTTTTATCAAACTTTGTATCCAAAACTTTTAAGTATTCGATTGGGATTTTTTTTTGATTTTTTTATATTTTTTATTTTTTTTTTATTTTATTTGGTTTTTATTATTTTTCTTTGCTTGTATTTCTATAACTCCTTATTGCTTTATTCTGGTGTTTTTTTAACACCATTTATGTATCTACTTCTTTAATACCACAGTAAAACATGAGTAAGGAGGGAGAAATTCCATTGTCACCTGACTTTGGCTCTACTGTGGGTATTCTGCAATTAAGAAAAGTCACCGTTCAGATGTATGTGAATTTCTCTCTTTCTCCATTTAAAACCTAACTTCTCTTCATTGTATAGTTTCTTTTGTGAACAGAAAGGTTAGATTCTGTGTGTTGGTTACTTCATCTATATGTTTAACCTTGTACTTATTTCAATTTCTGATTTGCATTCTTAAAAATATATTTTTTTATATAAAATGTTATCTAAAGAGAACATATATGTATTGTAAATAATTTTCTTATGCTTATATCAACCTTGTGTTCTTAATTCGTCCTGACTATGTCCATATCTTTTTCTGTGCCAGTTTTTTTTATATTGTTAATGGTTATATGTTTCCTTCTTCCATCAAAGTCTCTAACCTAATTCTACAAATATTCTTCACCTGTATTTCTGTCTAGTTTCAACCCTCTTTAATAGTCCTACTTTACTGATAATTATATTTTCTGTCAGTATATATTTTGTTATTTTTGGTGCTGTGTTAGTTTTTTATAATTAAGAAATTGTAATAGGTATTGTAATTATATTTTTCTTTATTCTTATTTCTATGTTTTTCACACTCATTTTACCCATCCTTAGGATCCCTATATTGTATACTCTGTTTACTTATATATGAAAATATGCTTACTACCCGGTGTATATTATTTCTTGATTATTATTTGAATTGTTTATATTTATCTGGTTAATGTATATTTAGCAGATACAGCAAGTGTTAAACCTTATAGGCAAGGGGGAGAGGAAGCCACTTCTTTGCCACCTGACTCTAGCTCACTTGCTTGGTTACCTGTCAATCATAAGGAGGTCACCCGTCATGTGTGTGGAGACGCATCTTCCTTCCTATATAGTAATTACATTCTTTTTGATTTCACTTACTGTAGAAAAAATTGTTTGTTTATATTTGGTATATAGTTATGTATTTTCGTTATTGTTTGCATGTCTTTTGTAAAATAAAAGATTATTCCATATAGGCTGTTGTCTACATTATATTCATGCCATAGTTTTTAAAAAATATTAGCATTATTCTATTTAATAGTTTGTACCTGGTTGCGCTTTATATTCATTGTATTTTTATTTTTTTTTCTTACTTATCAGAATCTTTATTATATATGTGTATATCTATATCTATATCTAATCGTTATATTATGTATCGATGTTTTTTACTCATATTGATATATTTTTCGGTTTTTTATTTTGAACCGATTTCACACTTTTATTTGTATATACTTGGTTTATTTTAAATTTTCTCTGTTTTTTTCTTTTATTTGTTATACATTTTTAAACCCGGGTTTTATGTTGTAAATCCCCAGATCTACTAAACTTAGATGTCAGATTCAGGAGAAATGTAGAGTCTGTGTACCTGCATAAAGCATAGGTGTTGTTTTTTTCTCTGTACATACTAACTTTAAGACAGAAAAAACTGTTAGTATCAGGAGAATGTGGAGTTTTGTATTGTTTTCCTTCCATTTTCCTTAAAACCTCCTCCCCTGTTACTCCGTTTTCTTTGCAATCTAGCTTTTTCTTTTATTCGGGTCAGGGGGGGAGGGGAACTGGGCTCTAATTAGTAGGTCAGCAACTGCTTTATCCTTTATCCATGCTATCATAGATGGGGGGCCATTAAAACTCTTAATCTCCCAATGTTAGCCTTTTGAAAATCTCGTTGTATCCAATCCAACAAGGAATTCAAGAGGCTCTAAGGGGTGTTGCTAAGGTCTGAGAGTATATCATAGGGATAATGTTTCTCTCCCCATGTTAGCTATGGTTCTTTTGGCAACAAGACTTCTCTCGGGATTTCTTTTACTCTTTCCAAGCCCAGGACTTTAGTATTTGTTTTCCATATCCTCTATTTCTGAAAAACCCTACCATTTCTTGTAATGCTCCCTCTTGGTCTTATTTCCTTATTATTCTCTTAATTCTAAGCCTTGAGGAGAAGGTAATAAGGATCTCTCAGACTTGGATGATGGCTTGACTCGAAATGCAACTACTGATGTGTGTTGGAAGGCTTGTGAAAGTGGTGTTTGAGGGTCATGTCATTCGTTCCAATACACTAAGGTGCTAGGAAAGGGAGTTTTTCTTTGCTCATTCCAGGGTAAATTTCAGGTCCGGTGGTGGAATGGAACGTTTTTTAGATCCTCGTGATAGCCAATACATTCTTCATCTGTGCCCGTGAAGATCCCGAAAATATCGTCTATATATTAAAGAATTTATTTTGGTTTGGTTTTGTAGCCTTTTCCTTTTTTTCTCTATGCTTGCATGGACGAATATCTCGGCTATGGCGACTGACATTGAAGCTCCAATAGCAGTAAACTTTTGATTGCTTATAGTATCTGTTATTGAATCTTTAGCAGTGTTCCCCTAAAAAACATGATCAATCCTTCCTTGATGAGATAAGCGTGGGGGGGGTTTGATGTTGAAAATCACGCTGCTAGGCGGCCCTGGACATACCATAGTTTTTTTCTTTAATAATTTGCAACACACAAAGCAGGCTTCTGCCTGGGGATTGATGGTATAATGATACAATATCAAACGAAATAGGATCGGCCTTTTGGGAAACAAGGGGATCTTCATTTTCCTTAAATACATCTGAGGTATCTGTACCTTTCCGAAGAATGTCAAAAAGGGGGGGTCAAAAGGTGGTTAACAATTGTCTACTGGCCTGGTTGGCGCACTACACCCACTTAAGAACTGGGTCTCCCTGGCCATGTCCCTCTATTCTTCTTCTTACTCTCTTATGTGTCGTAGGGAGAACATACCAATGGGATTGTTGCTTTGTGTGCTAGAAGGGCTCCCTCTGGCTGCTGAAAAACTTTAATTTGATTCCTGGGTCATCCAAGGTGTGGAACCTGTTTATTAGAATTTTACTCTCTCTTATCATCTATGCAAGGTCTTCCTCTGGATGTTCTAGCTCTTTGTAGGTTTCTATGTCATAAGGTGCCTTATTCCCCATTCTTAATGTAATTTTCTGGCTTTAAAACTACTAAAGCCCTTCTTTGTTCATCTTTTTTTATAACTTATTGTTTACATCTCTTTTAGTTTGTCTAGGGTACTCTCTCTTTATCTGTATATTGAGGGCCTTTTCCTCTGTCTACTGTCTTTTTCAACTCACCTAGCTGTTCTTCACATCCTTTCATGCAACCCTGGAGTCTTCTTGGAGGGGCTTTTTTTCAATCTTTGCATAGGTAGTTGTGAGGGTGTGTAATTTTTCTTATTCCTTTGTGCAAGCCCAATTGTCCCGGGAGAAGGGCATTTGTAAACCTCCTGTTTGCTCTCTCAAGTTGTGAAAAAGAGGAGGTCAATGCTTCTAATTGGATTTTCTTTTGGGTGCGCTGGGAAAAAAAGATCTACCTTTATGTAAGATTGGAATGTTGCTCCTTCTCTAGTTCATTCTGTTACAATTAATTCCGATCCCCAGTATCCTCTGGCTTCTCCTTGCCACTGCCTTCCTCCTGTGTTCTTGAACCATGGGGTGTTTTCTCGTCTGAGCATGTTCTGCTTCTTTGGGAATTCCTGAAATTCCTACCTGGTTGCCTAGTATCGGCGTGTCCTGGGGTTACCAAGTCCTTGGGGGTTCCTGGGGTGCCAGTTCCAGTTTGTCTCTGGGCTGCCAATTCACTGTGTTCTCTGGGTTGCACGTTCGCTGGGGTTCTCTGAAGGGGGTATGTCCCCCCGGAGCATCTGTGTTGTGGGAAGGTATTCCTGAAGGTCTGTCTGGGAGGTGGTACTCTGTGTTCCTGGAGGGTCCTGCCATACTATGGGGCTTTCTTTGCCAAGTAGCTCCTGGGGTCTGTCTCTCTGTCTTGCTCTGTTTCTTTGTGGTCTTGGGGGGTGTGGGATGTTTGATCACCTGGGGCTCGTTTTCCTTGGGGTCGAATCTCTCTGCAAAATCCTGCTCCTGGGATGGGAGAGGGGGTTTTTTCTCTGTGTCCTTGCTCTGTTTCTTGTTCCTATTTGGTCTTTCTGTGATGCGGTTCCTGTTTGTATTTCTTTTCTTTTCTGTGTTTTTTCTTTTTTTTCTCCTTGCCATAGCCTGTTTAGCCTTGCCAGGTGTTTGGCTGGGGGCTCCTTATTTCACCTTGTATTCAGGGTTTTGTAATACTGCTGGGATTCCTTGTTTATTTGGGGGGGCGGGGTTAGGGGAGGGGGAGATTCTTATCTATGCCAATTTATTTCCCTAAAAATACCTGTTTCCACCTATCCAAGACTGTACTACCTTTCCCTGCATATCAGTGCATTCATTAAGTTTCATGGGGGGGAGGGGTACACTCTGGAGGGCTCAAGGGAGGGGGGGGAAGAAGGGGAGGGAGCGGGATATCGTTCGTATTCCTCCCTGGGGGGGGTTGCACGGGCCGCTCTTGCGTATTTTCTTGTCCTTGAGGAAAGGGGCCACTGGGTAGTCTCACTCCTTCAGAGAGAACTTGGGATCTCTTGATGTTGTGGACAAACACTCTCTCTCTTCCTCTAGGGTGGTCGATGACTCTTTAGAGGGGGGGGCAAATAACTCCTCTCTCTTGAGTGTGGTTCTCCTCTGTTCTGTTGATCCTTCATGTGAAGGGTTCTCACAGCTGTGCCCTCTTGTCCGGCTCTTGTTATTTAATGTTTTCATCATTTGGTTTTGGGATCACGTTTTCTGACCTTGCATTTTCCTAATTTTCAAGATCCTCATCATTTTCAATGTTATCTGTCTGTGTTTTCCTATTTCTTTTCAATACCAAAACATCGTTGCCAGATCATTATTCATACATTGCCTCCCACCATTTCTTCCTTCCTCTGGGGTATGCCTTCCATCTAACATGTTACATTATATTCCCACATTGACAAACCATTAATCTTTAGGTAGAGGTGGGGAGAAAGCTCAGGTGGTGTTTGTTTTTTTATCATCAAAGCTGCCGAAATTGCCTTTTGCCATGCTTCATGCAGATTACTCTGTATGTATTTCGGGGGAATTTTTCTTTCAAATCATTTTAATTGATAGGATTTTCTTCCTAGTTTCAATAGCCTCGCTCTAGATGGGCAGCTAACAACCCCTGGCCATTTCTTTGCTTGCACTTGGCATATCAACTCCCCATTTCTACTACCCACACTGGCTGAGGTATGACTCCTGAGGGGGTGGAGTTTTTTTGCTACTGTTATTACTTCAAATTCCTCGTCACCCCTGCTTGTTTCACTCCTATTCACAGTATTCTACTCTTGCTTATGGAACAGAGCTTCTACTGAGTAACAATTAATAACCTATGGATTCTTTTTTGCATAATGTGTCTTAAGGGGGGATCTATCTTGGGGTGTCTTCTAATCTATCTGGGAAGGGGTTCTTCCTTATATATCACTGGTCCATCTAGTCTATAAGGAGGGGAGCTAAAGGGGACTCTCCCTATATAACGGCCGGACCTCCCCTTTGTCCCTGGAATATGGGTGAGCCCCACCACTCTTAAGGACAATGGATTATGGGATCTTTCCACGGGATAGGTGATTTCACTTTTTCTTTTTCCCCTTATTTGCCACTATTCCATGTAAATGGCTAACTGGGGTGCTAATTTCATTTAGAATCTCCATTGTCTAGCTTCCTCTGGGTACTCCCTAGTTTCTCCCTTGCACTATTCCTGGTATTACCTATGATGCCACTAATCTTAACCAGTACTGAACGTCCTTGCTAGCTGTCTTTCAGCACGCGGGTTTAATTAAGGACTGGGGCGCCTGAAAAACTTTAAGGGCTAGGCCAGGTTGGTTAGGTAAGGACCTTTTGGGTTCAGAATGCTCCTTTGACGAGAACCAAGGTTAAGCTACATGGGAAACTTGCTCGCTATATATCAGGAGAGTGATAAAGGTTAACTTCTGAATCAACACAGGTTGATAGGGGTACTTTGGATCAGGAAGGGGAAATTATATAGTTTTCTGTAACAAACCTTTTCGTTCCTTGGCCTATTTCACCACACTTTTATAACATATGCATCCTGAGCTTAAGAACCCTTCAATTAGAAGTTCCACTCTTTTCTAGCTCTTCAAACTTTTACTTACTCTCTTCCAGTTTCTTTCACACTTTTTTCAGAAATTTATGGTTGTTTCACACGTATCTGAGTCCTACATTTGTCACTGATCTAAAACTCTGAAACTTTAGAACATATTCTACACCACTACATATTAGAAAAAACTCTTATCCTCTTTACCCTACTTCCTGAGGCCAGGAAACACAAGAGGCCTGGATATAAACCAGGTCCTTGGTGAAAAAAAAACTTAAAAAAAAGACCTTACAAAGCTAAAAAACAGGAGATACCCTAAAGATCCTTTTGGGGGAACTCTAGACAAACCGTAATAAAAGCTGCTGCTGGGTCTCTTCCTGGATGTTTTTCTTCTCTTGTTCTCTGCTATCCACTGGGTATTGTTAATATCACTTGCTCACTAAAGTATTATAAGTCACTAATGGAAAAAATTATAACACACAATATCATTAACATACACAGTACCCCACCAGCACGAGCGCTTTCGGCCTAAGGGGCCTCATCAGGGGCTAAGGTGGGGGAATACTGAATCCTTTTTTCATAAAAACACTACTTATAGATACATGCTGAATAAAGAAATAGGTCATAGTAAAACTTTGTTCCTTCTTAGTGGGCCGGCCAATCCAGGGCTTTTATCACTGGGAGGTCAGGTCTCTGTTCCATCTTTCTCTTGGTTGGACCATCCAGGGGAGGGAGGAGGCCTCTATCCACTTCCTAATGCTCCTGGGAATGGGGGCGGGCCTAGAGGTTCCTTTTGCTCACTCTTCAAGGTGTCTGTTTGGGGATGAGGGGAAAGGTATGAGCATTATTCTAACTCTCTTTTATCATTCTGTAAAAACAAACAATTACAGGCAAAATATCTATCCACAAACGAAAAAAACAAAACAAAAACAGGAAAGGGGAGAGGCGGGGCCCAAGGACCCAAAAGCCTCGGTGTAGCTTTTCACCCTGGAGTTAAAATTAAAAGGGGATAAGAGGGATCAAGCAGGGATGCCCCCTTGGGGGCCTGGGTACACCTTGGGCAGGGCCGAATAGGTAGGTTGTTCTGGGGAGGGGGCCTGTTCTCAACTGCCTATATTCCTAAGGAGAATTGGAATCTGAAAGGGAAAAGAAAAAAAAAAAAGGTATTTAGAGAAAAAAGAAAGAAACAGGGTTATTTATATCAAAATGAAAGGTGGAACCTCTACAGAGGTGAGGGGGGAAAACCTGTAGCTCTTCGGGGACTTGGGGTTCCTTGCACGCTCTTTTTTCTGTGGTATACAAAGGGAGTAAAAACTGAAGGGGATTAATGTAGGAACAATAAAAACTAAAAAAATCCTTAAGACTAGGAACAAAAAGGAGGGGTGTGAGTGGGTTGTAGTCTCCCCCTATGTCGGGGGGGAAAAAAAC
>NW_028234403.1:57600446-57605254 GCF_977035675.1 Penaeus japonicus
TGTATGTAAATATATATGAAAAAGAAAAATAGAAAATATGATAATAATAAGAAAGCAAAAGAAGTAAAGAAACACACACACACACACATACATACACACACACACACACACACACACACATATATATATATAGATAGATATAGATATAGATATAAACACACACAAACACACACGTTCATCTGTGTGAGTGAGTGTGAGTATATTTGGCTAGAATTACTTGTAGTTTTAGATAGAAAGTAGCATTGAATATTCCAATAGGTTTTATGCTTAGCAGCTCTTACAGTTATATTCATAAATCTACAGGTTATTATAGCAATTAAAAAGTACTGAAAAAACGCGTGTACAAAGCGATAAATTTCTGACTGGAGATTATAGGTTCTGCGTTCGAAAACATTCATACTCTCCCACACACACACTTATATCCACACACACACACACACACACACACACACACACACACACACACTTAAATCCACACACACAAACACACGCTTATATGCATACAGACATATGTATGCATACATTCACACACACTGTCATATCCCCCCCCCCCCCCCATACACAAACACACACACAAACACACACACACGCACACTTCTATGAATACACACAAAAATAAATACGCATACACACACACATAAAAGGTAAAGAGACTGATAGACCTACATAGACATAGAGAGAGATAAATCTATCTATCTATCTATCTATCTATATTCATATATATATATATATATATATATATATACATATATATATATATATACATACAATAATTCCTTCAATATGAAAAGGAAGAAAACCCAAAAGCTAATAAATCAAGTAAAAAGTTAATAATTGTAAACATTCATTATAAAGTTACAAGAATCTCGCTATTACTTTCTTCTAATTATGCATCGTTAGCTTTTTTCTTACGCGCCCAACTATCGGCAAATCTTCCCTAACTCGTACTCTTCCCTATCTCTCCTGCTATTCTACTATACTCCTATTCATTTTGCTATCCTAACTACTATTCCTAATTCCTATTCTTAAATCCCAAGCTATTTTTCTATCTTATTCTTTGTTCCCTTAAAAGAACCCTAAACCCACCCTCACTTTCACCTTTGTAAAGAATTTAGATAAAATAACAAAGTGAACAAGTATAATGTAAAATAAAGACATGTATTGAGAAGGAGAGTAACAAACATACGAAATAAGAAAGGGAGGATAGACTCGAATGAAAAAAAATAAGAAAAAAAGGAAATAATACTCTAATAAACACAAAGAAAAAAATTAGACAAAACCCCCAAAAAAAAAAAAAAAAAAAAAAAGAAGAAGAGAAAAAAAGAAAGAAATAAAACAAAATTAAGGCCGATAGAAGATTTTTTTTTTCTACAGAGTTTGAAACAAGTTAATCTAAATAAATCATAATGAACCCAGTACTGCTTTCGAGCGAAATTCCTAAAGGAATAGATGAATGTAAAAGAAGACGCGGATAAATGAAAGAAGTACAGAAAAATAAAGAGCAATTAAATGCAAAACAATACAAAAAAAAAAAAAAATCAAAGATCAGTATGTCAATGATAACAGTGATAGTGATAATAATAGTTATAATAACAGTGATAATGATAACAATAATGATGATGATGATAATAATAATAATAACAATAACAAGGGCAATAACAATAACAATAACAATGGCAATAACAATAACAATAACAATGGCAATAACAATAACAAAATAACAACAACAATAATGAAAATGATGATAACAATAGTAATAATAATAATAATAATAATAATGATAATAATAATGATAATATTAATAATAATGATAATGATAATTATGATAATAATAATAATGATAATAAAGATAATAATAATAATAAAACCACATTCACAAACAAAAACAAACGATACCGAAAACAAATCCAAGAATAGACAAGTTAGCTAAAACAAAAACAAAACAATACTGAATCCACAACAAACCCGACGGAAAGAGAACAGAAAACGATAAAAAAAAAAAAAAAAAGAAAGAGAGAAGAGAGAAAGAGAGAGAGGATAGAGAAAGAGAGAGAGGAAAGAAGAGAGAGAGAGAAGAGAGAAAGAAGAGAGAAATAAGAAGAGAGAAAGAAAAAGAAAGAAAAATAAAGATTATCCCACCGCCAAAGCGAACCGGCAACGATCGAGCGACGAGAGAACCTTCGAAACACACCCCTAAATTGATAGTCTGCTTCCAAAAACGTTCAACTCCTAATTACTGAGTTTAGCGCTTCGCCTCCCTCCCCCACTCCTTGTCGTCGCCATTCTCTGTCCCTCTCTTTCTTTCTCTGCCTCTCTTCGTTTTTTTTTTTTTTTTTCTCTTTTTTTTTGGGGTGGGACTTCTCTCTCTCGCTCTCCTCCTCTTTGTATTATTTATTTGGTCTTCCATCATTCGACTCTTCTTTCATTCTCTCTCTCTAACCAACCACTCTCCCTCACTCGCTCTCTCTCTCTCTTCTCTCTCTCTTTGTCTCTCCTCGTTCTGCTCCCATCCTTACCTGTTTCCCATTACCTCTACCCCCACCACCCCCCTCCCTCCCTCTATTCCCTTTCCCTCACCTCCCTTTTTCCTCCCACCCTCCCCCCCTCCCCTCGAGTTGCCCTCTTCCATTCCAGTAAAGATCAGAAGTTTCAGGATGAGGGAGGGGAATGGGGATGGCAGAGATAGATAGGGGAAAAGAGTATTGTAGGAAGGATAAATTAGGAAAAAGGAAAGGAGAAGAGAACAGAAGAAGGGAGAGGGGGGGTATATAGATAAGGGGGGAAAGAGATCATTTACATGCCAACGTAGATTACCTAAGTCCCCGTGACAGAAATTCTCTTAATTCCTCCGCGCCCAAAAATCCCTGACCAAATGTTCTCGATATTTTTGCTTAATTGAGACGTTATTACAGTTTCCTGCTCAGTCATTTATTGTTCTCGTGCGTGCTTGGCTCTCAGAGAATGGTGCGAGTACCCTAGCTACGTGTTTGTCTTCCTTTGTGTCTGTCTCTCTGTTTGAAACTTTGTTTCTTTTTCTGTATCTGGAGATTTAAGAAAGGGAAGAAAGAGAAGATAAGATTAGAATTTAAAAAAAAAACATTAAGGACTTTTTTTTAAATACTTATTACACACAAACAGCAAGCTCTCGAAACAAGTACCTTATTCCACCCGAAACCTATCACTATAACCTCAAAGGTTGCCCAAAATGCATAATCAAATTATTTTTTATCATTACCTTATATAATAATATAATATATATATATAATTGTATGAATATATATATATATATAATATATATATTTTATAAAGATATAATATCTATACATAAGTAAATATATATATTAGATATATAAATATATATATAATTATATATATATATATATTTACATATATATTATAACAGATATTATAAATGATATCTAGATATATATATATAAAATATAATATATATATATATATATATAAATATTTTATAACACACTATGCACTAAAACAAATAGTCACAAACTCAACACAACACATACACAACACACACCACGCACACACAACACATACTGATATATACGTTCACAATTTTTTTCTTGGTATTCGTTTAGCCATTTGTTGTGAATGTGAATTATTATCACATAAGAATGTTTATTATCATCATTATCAGCGTATCATCAGTACTATTTTTTTATCCGACTCTATATAATGTTATCCTTGTCACACACACCACATATAGCAGTGTATATATGTTATTTGGCGGGTTTGCATGTTTGTGTTGTGGTTGTTGTTGTGTGGTGTCTAACCAATACAGAGACACCAATGAAAGCAGAAAACAGTTAACAAATTGAAAAGGAGCATAAACCAAACAGAAACATAAACAAAGCCATTGTTACTATGGCAAAAAGAAGTTCCAATCTGCAATGTTTTATGCTTTTTTGTTGTTTTGTTGTTATGAGCTGGAATAAGTTTTTTTCTTAAATATTTTCTCCTAGTCTTTGTCTTGCGATTCTCTTTCGTTTTTTTTTACACACATCACAACCCCGCCGCACACCACAAACACTCACACACCCACACACACACACACACCCATATATATATATATTAATATATATATATATATATATTATAACATAGCAACACAACATCCACCCTAGTCCTCTCGTCTCCCAGAAAGAAGAAAAATAAAAAAAAAAAAAAAAAAAAAAAAATAAAAAAAACGAACGTGTTAAGTCTCGATCATCTCTTTCAGTTGCCACGCGTTCCTTCAAGATAGGCGCCGTAGGACACGCAAGGACACGGACACGAGTTCCCATCGAATCAAGATTTCCTGTTAACTCTCTCTCTCTCTCTCTCTCTCTCTCTCTCTCTCTCTCTCTCTTTCTTTATTATCAATTTTACACCCCCCTCTCTCCTTCTCTCTCCCTTGCCTGTTATTCATCAATTTATTTACTTATTTTTGTTTTCATTTGTCTACTTACCGTTATTATGTCGATTATCATTATCATTACTATCATCATTATCACTGTTATTATCATTATTATCATTAGTATTATCCTCCTCCTTATCTCCATCAGCATCATCATTATCATCATTGTTATCATTATAGTTATCATTATTATAATTATTACTATCATTACTATTATCATAAGAATTATGATCATTATGATCATTATTATTATCCTTATTATATCTTAAATATATCAATATTATCATTATCATTATTAGAATGAGTTTGGATATTTATGGAAGTGTGGTGAGGCTGGGAGGAGAGATAGTGAAAGAGAGAGAAAGTAAGATAGGGGTTTATAATGGAGAGAGAG
>NW_028234403.1:57605354-57615354 GCF_977035675.1 Penaeus japonicus
CGCTTTGTACGCCACGAATGAGTTGAGTAATTGTGTTAAAAAGCTCTCTGAGAGAGAGAGATCAAGCTAAAAAGAGAGAAGAGGGGAAAGAGAAGGAGAGAGAAGAGAGAATCAAACCCCAAGCCTCAGGATGCATAGAATCGCAATAGCAATGTCATATTCTTCATATAACATTTGTCATCATACTCAACTTTATCAACAACCAACAAAACAACACACTCGAGATTCCCCCACACCATAACTAAATGAATTGCATTAACAAATGCCGCTATACTTCAGTTTTCAATTACCAATCAACTAATTTACCTTATCAAAAATCAGTGTTGATAAAGAGTGAGTAAAGAGAAATGAGAGAAGAAGAGAGAGATGAGAGAGAGAGAGAGAGAGAGAGAGAGACGAGAGAGAGAGAGAGAATCAATGCGAAAGAATAAACATAAAGAAAGAGAGATAGAGAGGGGGAAGGGAAAGCGGAGAAGAAGAGAGATAGAAGATAGAAGGAAAGAGAGAGAGAATTCAATAGCGAAAGAAAAACATAAAGAAAGAGAGAGAGAGCGAGAAATAGGAAAGAAGAAGAGAGATAGAAAGAAGGAGAGAGAGAGAAATAAAGTGAAAGAAAACATAAGAAAGAAAGAAAGAGAGAGAGAATCAATGTGAAATAGCGAGGAGAGGGAAGAAGAAGAAGGAGGAGGGAGAGGAGAGAGAGAGGACAAAGAAGACGATAAGAAGAAGAAGAGAGATGGAATGAGAAGATGTGAGAGAGAGAGAGTCCAAAGCGAAAGAAAATCACTTAAAAGAGAGAGAGAGAAAATCAATGCGAATTGAGAGATAGAGGGGAAGAGAAGAGAGAGGAGAAAGAAATAGAGAGAGAAGAGAGAGAGAGACTCGCTCGCTCGCTGAGAGAAAGAAAGAAAGAAGAGAGATAGAGAGAGGGGGAAAAAAGAAAAAGAAGGAGAAGAAGAAACAGAAAAGAAGAAGAAGAAAGAGCAGCAGAAGAAAAGGAAGAAGAAGAAAAAAAAGAAGAAGAGAAGAAGAGAAAAGAAGGAGCAGGAGGAATGAGAAAGGAGAAGGAGAAGGAGAAGGAGAAGGAGAAGGAGAAGGAGAAGGAGAAGAAGAAGAAGAGAGAGAAATCAATGCGAAATAGAGAGAGAGGAAAGAAGAGAAGGAGAAGAGAGAGAGAGAGAAAGAGAGAGAGAGAGAGAGAGAGAGAGAGAGAGAGAGAGAGAGAGAGAGAGAGAGAGAAAGGGAAAGAAGAAGAAGAGAGATAGAAAGAAGGAGAGAGAGAGAGAGAGAATCAAAGCGAAAGAAAACATAAAGAAAGAAAGAAAGAGAGAATCAATGTGAAATAGAGCGAGAGGGAAAGAAGAAGAAGAAGAGAGTGTGTGTGTGTGTGTGTGTGTGTGTGTGTGTGTGTGTGTGTGTGTGTGTGTGTGTGTGTGTATGTGTGTGTACGCGCGCGCGTGCATGTGTTTCAATATCATAATATTCATATATGCAACCATATCACGTTATTTAGAACAGTAAATATGAAAAAAATATAATGCTTGTAATCAATCTTGTTGTGATAGGTAAATAAAATAAATAAGTATAATATCAATATGAAACGAATTACTTAGGAGACGAGACGAGACGAGACGAGACGAGACGATATGATATGATATGATATGATATGATATGATATGATATGATATGATATGATATGATATGATATGATATGATATGATACGATACGATACGATTTGATATAATATGATATGATATGATGAGATGATAATAAGAAAGTGACAAATGCCTAAAGAAAAATACAATAGAAAAGAAGAGAAGAGAAGAGAATAAGAAAGGGAGAAATACATAGAGGAAAATAGAAGAGAAGAGAAGGGAAGAAAAGAGGAGGAGGAGGAGGAGGCAGAAGAAGAAGAGGAGAAAAGAATAAAGAGTAAGAAGAAGAAGGAAGGGAGAAATGCATTGCGGAAAATACATACATACAGACACAAGAAAATATCGAAGGGGTTGACAAACGACACAGGAGAATGGCGAATGAAATACATACCATACTTGCTGTAAATTCACTTTCTCTCAATAATAAAATAAATACAGTAAAATGGATGTGTACTCACCTATCGAACAGAGGCCCTGCCATTGCCGAGTTGAAATTGCTTGAAGATCGGAATTGCTTTATGTTACTAAGATGGATTATCAGTTCAGAGTTCACAACGCACAAACAGTAATTTTCTTTTTCTTTTCTTTTTTTTTCAATCGCACCGCACAATTGATATTTTTTCTAATTTTCGCACCAGTACTGTGTTCACACTTATAGATTCTGACTGTAATTTTTTTTTTTTTCAATCGCACCGCACAATTTACACTTTTTTCTAATTTTCGCACCAGTACTGTGTTCACTCTTATAGATTCTGACTGTTCCTCTATAGCCCGGTATGACTGCAAGAGAAAAAGAAAACACACAAGATTTGGAAATAGAGGGGGAAATGGGGAACAGCAACCTCACAAATTATTTAACACATGAATTAACATACAGGAAAAAAAAAAAAAAATCCATAGCCACACCCTCTAAATACACAGCGAGAGCATTAGAGAACAATGACAACAAAAAGGGAGCAACGGCAGACACAAAACCACCGATATGTATATTATATATATGTATATATATATTATATATATGTATGTATATATATATATATATATATATATATATATATATATATATATATATATATATATATATATACATACATACATATATATGAATAAACACGACACACCAATGAACTCTACAATACATATATTCATAAATTCAATCACCCACCAAACCACAGGCAAGCATCCACATCCACTTCTGCATCCACATACGCGTGTACAAAGCGAGAATTACAGAGACAAACAAAGACCCTTGGACCAACAACAGACATAAGAACACCTATGAAAATAACAATACATACATGCATGCATGCATCCATACTTCCACATTCTCAGCCACACAACAAAACAGAAAAAAATCGACAGACACAGAAGCACATCTAAATGTATTTATAGCGAAAAATGAAAAGTACAGAAATGGACAAGAAAAGGAAGACGAAACAGGAAACAACGGACAAGAATTATGATATCAAAAAGAAGGAAAAGAAGAGGGAAGAGGAAACGGAGGGAGGGAGGGAGCGAGAGAGCGAGAGGGGAGGGAGGGAGGGAGGGAGGGAGGGAGGGAGGGAGCGAGCGAGCGAGAGAGCGAGAGAGCGAGAGAGAGAGAGAGAGAGGGAGGGAGGGAGATAGAGGGAGAGGGAGAGAGAGAGAAAAAGAGCGAAAGAGAGAGAGCGAGGGGAAAAGAAAGACAGACAGAGAAGGAAGACATGGCGGAGGAGAAAGAGAAGAAATAGAGAGAGGGAAAAAAACATGAAAATAAAAAGATAAAGTAAATGAAACAGAAAAAAAGAGCAGAAGACGAGAGGAAGCAAGACATTTGGAGCGTAGAAATGATATAAAATAGCGTAGACACATAAACAAAATTCAAGATAAAGGGGCATGAACAGTTACATGTACGGTAAATCCATTGATCACACAGCGTAATATCAACCAGTTAATGAAAACAATGAAAATTAAAATAAGGGGGGCAGAACAATATGTGTACAAGAAAAATATAAGTACTCACCATTTTAGAGAGATGTAGAAAGAATTCGTATGATCCAAGCACTGAAGTTGACAGGAGGCGAATAGTAATTTCTTTCGGGAAAATCTGTTTCCACTGTGCATTTCCCTCACGAAAAGACGAAACAGAAAAAAATGGGCAAGAATGATAATATAAAAAAAGAGGGAAAGGGAAACGGAGAGAGAGATAGAGAGAGGGAGAGAGAAAAAATGGCGGAAGAGATAAGAAATAGAGGGAGGGAAAAAAGAACCATAAAAATAACAAGATAAAGTAAATGAAATTAAAAAAAGAGAAGTGTACAGTGGAAGCGTAGAATTGATATAAAATAACGTAGACACGTTAACAAAATTGAAGATAAAGGGGCAGAGACAATTACTTGTACGATAAATTCATTGATCACACAGTGTAATATCAACCTGTTAATGAAAACAATCAAAATGAAAATGAAAATAAGGGGGGCAGAACAATAAGTGTACAAGAAATATACATGTAGTTACCTTTCAGAGAGATGTAGAAAGAATTCGTATGATCCAAGTAATTTCTTTCGGGAAAATCTGATTCGACCGCAGTGAGGAAGCATCCGGAGAAGGCGAGAGATGGACTGCAAATGGCAAGTATGGAGGAATGAGGGCGGAACTTCCAGGGGCAAGGAGGAGGAGGGGGAGGGGGAGGAGTGAGGTAGCGAGAGATAAGCGAATGACCAGGCAAACACGCAAAGGAAAAGGAAAGAATAGAAGAGAGGAGAGGAGGGGAGAAGAGAAGAGAATTGAGGAGAGGGAAAGAGGGGAGAAGGGAAGAGAATAGAATAGAAGAGAAGACAGAGATACAAAGAGAGGTGTGGTCGTGTGTGTGTGAAAGAGAGAGAGAGAATCGAGAGAAAGAGAGAGAGAATCGAAAGAGAGAGAGAGAGAGAGAGAGAGAGAGAGAGAGAGAGAGAGAGAGAGAGAGAGAGAGAGAGAGAGAGAGAGAGAGAGAGAGAGAGAGAGGAGGGAGGGAGGGAAAGAAGGAGTGAACATACAAAGAGAGGTGTTCGTGTGTGTGTGTGTGAAAGAGAGAGAGAGAGAGAGAGAGAGAGAGAGAGAGAGAGAGAGAGAGAGAGAGAGAGAGAGAGAGAGAGAGAGAGAGAGAGAGAGAGAGAGAGAGAGAGTGAGTGAGGGAAGGAGGGAGGGAGGGAGGAAAGGAGGGAAAGAGGGAGAGAGAGAGGGAGGGAGAGCGAGAGGGAGAGGGAGAGCGAGAGCGAGAGCGAGAGCAAGGTGAAAATGTTTACACACAGACAAGATAAGGGGGAATGAGGGTCTGCACACCCAATCGGAGTGTTGGATGTATGTCCCATGCACACGTAATATTAATGATGCGATTACAAATGGAATAATGATATCACATACATCAGCAAATCGTACTCACACATACTGTTAAAACACATACGCGAGTCTTTGTTAATACACATACACGAGTCTTTTGTCTTATACTTTGCTGTAGTGATAACTTGAATTGGCAATTTAAGTGTTCAAACATATATATATATATATATATATATATATACTGACTGCTAGCTAAAGGGGGGGAGAGGCGTAGGATGGCTGAGAAGAAGGTTAGTTTGGAAGTGGAAGATAAGTTGGAGATCGAAAGTCGGGGGGCGATACCCCGTGCTTGTTTCGGTTGTTCTTGTGGCTTCCAAGCAGCGCATCGGTGGTTTGGGTGGAGGTCAGAAGCCCCTTCGTGGCCTTAGTGTTTATTTGGAGGAGGCGTCCGCTTTTGCTTGCTCTGTTTGCATGCTGTGCTTTCTTGCTTGTTTTATAAATAGCTACATTGAAATGTAGGACATTTGCTTTATATTAATATAAAGGTTGTTGTGGTTATGTATTTGTACATAGTTTAATTAAAATCGGCGGGTGCTGTCTCTAGGTGTTATCTGGGCGTGTGCACGCGCGTGGCCGTGGACATAGACATAATCGTGGGCGTGATTTGCGGACGATTATGGGTATGGTCACGGAAGCGACGCACTCACGGTCAGACTAGAACCTGGACTGCTGTATACATACACATTCATGCACTCATGTGCATTATACACATGTGTACTTACTTATGTATATAATTTTTTTTTTATTTTTTTTTTTTATTTTATTTTTTTTTCTTTTATTTTTTTTTTTTTATTTATTTTTTTTTTTTTGAGAGCATTAGAGAGAGCATGAGAGAGAGAGAGAGCATGGTGCATGACATATGAGGCATGCGATTTTTTTTTTTTTTTTTTTTTTTTTTTTTTGTTTTTTTGTGTTTTTTTTTTTTATTTTGAGGGACGAGAATGAACATCAGACATGAACAAGAACATGAGAACGCACATATATAATTTTTTTTTTTTTTTTTTTTTTTTTTTTTTTTTTTTTTTTTTTTTTTTTTTTTTTTTTTTTTACCTGGTTTCCTCCCGATCTGTCATGCATGCTATGATGCATGGCAGGTCGGGGTGACCCCTACGGCATAAGAGACTCTACCTCTCGTTCGGGAACAGCGAGTTGGGTAAGTCCATCTTTTTTTTTTTTTTTTTTTTTTTTTTTTTTTTTTTTTTTTTTTTTTTTTTTTTTTTTTTTTTTTTTCAGGACGAGAATAAACGAGAACACGAGAACGCGAGAACGCATGTGTACATACATATATATTGATACGATTTTTTTTTTTTTTTTTTTTTTTTTTTTTTTTTTTTTTTTTTTTTTTTTTTTTTTTTTTTTTTTTTTTTTTTTAAGGACGAGAATGAACATCAGACTTGAACAAGAAGAACGCGAGAACGCACATATATACACACTTTGATACGTTTTTTTTTTTTTTTTTTTTTTTTTTTTTTTTTTTTTTTTTTTTTTTCTCGAACGTAGAACAGGGTGGTGTTTACAGCAAGTGTGAACACGATAGGAACATCATAACACGTTAACACATAGAGTATGAACACCTACATATGTACACGCATATAGTCATGTGGGGAGCATGGAACGTGACACGGCGATGTACATGAGAAGTATGAACACTCAGACATGGATGTTGACACGAGAGCACGCCCGTTGAACACAGGGACACAGAGGGAATGAGCAGTTCTTAATTATCGTGTCGTCGTTCTCGGACATACAGTGGACGAGGTGGTTGCTCATTTATAGCTTTGAGGCTTCGTGGCCACCAACGGTGTTCAGAGTCTGTGTTGTTGTGTGTTTCTATGATGTTTGTGTATAGTGGGTCGTCTGTCTGTTGTAGCCTCTCCCATGTCTTGCGTGCACGAGCGTCTATTCGGATGTTCAGTGGCTCGATGTTGAATCTTTCGTGCAGCTCTCGGGTGGGTGTTATGTGTGGGTATCGTATGTTTGCGGCCCAGCGCAAAGCTTTGTTCTGGACCGCTTGCATGTTTATTTGTTGTGTTTTGGATATTGTGTGGAGTGGCACTGGGGTGTACTCGAGGATGGGCCGGAGTACTGTTTTGTAGAGTTGTAGTTTCGTTCGTGTTGTGCATTGCGTGAATCTGTGTAGTTTGGCGAGTGTGATGTTTGCTTGTTTGATGCGTTGTTTTGCGTGTGTGGATACACCCCATCTGGTGAGGGAGAGGCCGAGTAGTTTACCGTTGTTTGCGTTCGGTATGTCTGCATTGTTTATTTGTATGTTGGGCGGGTTTAGTCGTGCGATGGGTATGTTTGTGAACTTTTGTGTGTTTGTTTGGATCTTCCACTTCCTCTCGTATGTGTTTACGTGATTGATGGCGCGTTCTGTGGATATTTTCATGATGTTTTTAGATTTGCTTGGGTGTGTTATGATTTGTGTTATGTCGTCTGCGTAGGATATGTAGTTGCTGTATGTGTTGGAGTGGAAGATCTGCGGTGTATAGTATGTAGAGTGTTGGTGCGAGGACACTACCCTGGGGGACCCCACTCCTCAGGGGGATGGGGGGCCCGTGGTAGTGTTCGAGGCGAATGTTAGCAGTTCTGTTGTCGAGGAAGTTGCAGAGAAGGCGTGTGAAGTTTGGTGGAAGTTGTAGGTTAATGAGTTTGTGTTTCAGTCCACTATGCCACACCTTGTCGAAGGCCTTGCTGACGTCCCGGAGAATGATGTTTGTCTGTTTTTTGTTTGCGAGGCTGAGGGCTATCTCCTCGTAGGCGAGGGCGATAGCACTCTCAGTTCCTCTGTTTGGTCTGAATCCGTATTGACGGGGGTTGTGGATGTTGTTTGTTTCTAGGTGCATGTTTAGTCTTCGTGTTTATGATGCGTTCGAGTAATTTCCCCGGGACCTCGAGCAAGGAGATCGGTCGGTAGTTGTTTGACATAGTGGACTGATTTGTTTGGTTTGGGAATCAGCGTGAGGCAGGCGTGTTTGAAAAGAGATGGAAAGTGTCCTGTGGCCAAGGAAGCATTGAAGATTTGACAGAGTTTTTGTATCATGTTTGGAGGAAGGTTTTGAAGGATTGTTTTGTTTATTTTGCTTGGCCCAGGTGCCGTGTTTTTTGTTTGTTTGATTATCTCTGCAACTTCCCTCGGTGTTATTGGTGTGGTGAAAATATCTGTACTGTTTAGTGCGGTTAGGTCAATTGTTTGTGTGGGTTTGTAGCAGATGTTGTGATTGTTGAAGTGCCATGTTTTACTTCGTGCTCAGTGTCCTCGTCAAAGTTTTCGTTTTTCTGTGTCTGTGATTGGAAGTTTCTTCTGCCAGAATCGTCTGTGAAGTGTTTCCATGTCTTGTATAGAGTCGATTTTGTTGTTTTGTTCATTATATAAGTATGTGCATCTTTGTCTGTCTGTACCCATTAGTTTTTTGTATGACTTCCAGAATATCTTTGGGTCTGTGTGGTTCTGGCAGAGTTCGTCTATAAGTGATGTCCATGTGCTTGTGTGGAGTTCTCTGTTTGCGTCTTGTAGTTGTGTTTGAATGTGTCTGTATCGGTTTCGTAGTTCTTGGTCCCATCCTCGTGTTTGTGCAAGTTGATGGACATTATGATATTGTGTTATGAGTGAGCGAAGGGTGTCATTTTGTTTATGTTGTGGTATTGTTCTGTATGTTGTTTTTGGAATGTGGGCTTGTCTGGCTGTGGTGATGTCATCATACCATGTTTCCAGGTATGAATCTATTTCAGTTGTTGGTCGCCCTTGTAGTTCATGATTTTGAGTTTGTGAAAGGGATTCTTTGAAGGAGTCCCAGTCTGCATTTTTTAGTCTTTCTTTAGGATGAGATGGGATCATGATTGGGTTGGTCGAGATGGTGGCTATGATGGGGAGATGATCGCTGGTGGTGATCTCTCCTTGCTGGAGGTGTATGTTCAGGTGTGCATGTCTGCTTGTGAGTACGATGTCTGGTGTAGTTGCTGACCGGTTGTTTATTCGTGTTGGAAAGTCTGGACCGATGTGTTGTAGTGTGCCGTCGAGGATGCGGGAGACGAGCCCTCGCCCCACGGCGTTAGTGTAATTGTAGCCGAATGTATGGTGTTGTGCGTTCCAGTCCCCGAGTATATATGTGGGTTTCCTGTGTCTGAGGAGCTGGAATATGTCCTGGTCAGGTATGTATGGTCTGCGTGGTGGTAAGTAGATAGTGGCAATGATGATGGGACCATGTGGAGTATCGATTTCCACCGCAATGAGCTCTGATGTGAAGTTGTCATGAATTTTATGTTTTAGGTTCGATTTGATGGCGAGAGCAACACCATCGCTTCGTTCACCTGTGTGTTCGTTTGATATGTTGTGTATGTATGTATTTTGATTTTGTTTGTGTTGTCGAGTCTGTGGCTGTTAATGAGTATTATGTGAGGATCGTATTTTCTGTACATGTCGCAGAGCTCGTTGCGGCGGTTGACTTGCCATTGCAGCACGTTGTGTTGCAAGACTGTAATGCGTTGTATTGTAGTTTGGTGTGGTTCATGGTTTGTTTTGTGAGGAATTGTCTGCGGGTGGAACCCATTGCGTAAGTCATTTATGTTTTTGTATCTTGACATGTGTGTGTTTGTGATGTCGAGTTCTCCAGCAAGGAGGTATTTATGCAGACGTTGTGCTGTGACGAGATCGGACTCGGCTGCGTTCGTGTAGACCCACTTGATGTTGCCGCGGGCGATTTCTTTCCCGAGGAGGGAGGCGTCACAACACTCGTAGACTAGCGGATCGGCGGCATAGAAACGAATGCCGTAATATGAGGCATCGGTAACTGTGCCGTCCATGAGCCTGTTTGGGCTGGTTTTGGATTTAGAGGGTTTATTGTTTGTGGCCTGTTGGGCTTGGTGTTGTTCTGAGTCTGAGCTTTGTTTTTTCTTTTCTTTTTCTTTCGGCCGACTCCGTGAGGTTGATCGGCTGCGGCAGCTCTCGCTGGTGTGTTTAGATGGGTGTGTTTTAAGTTTGCAG
>NW_028234403.1:57621170-57633193 GCF_977035675.1 Penaeus japonicus
GTAGTGGAAAATTCTAATGATAAAGGGAGATAATGGTATTTTGTAATTATATAATTATCAGAATCTTTTGCTTTGGGGAACCCTTCCACTTCAATCTAGAGTATCAGTCTGGTGATGTCATAAATGGGTATAATGACATCAACACGTTTGTACTCCCTTTGATGTTGTCGACAACTGGCCTGGTTCATTAATAACTTGGAAATTACTAATGCTTACTGTCAATATTTTAAAAGAGATGGTTCATATAATATTAAAGAAAAAAAAAAATGTTACACGTAGCTCGTGGATGAAAAGTATTACAAATATGGCATTTGGCACAGTTACTAATTAACGTATTTTTTTTCCTAACAAAATTGTAAACATGATAAAAAAAAAATCGCTAAAAACTAGATTAGGTATGAGGAAATAACTCAATTATCTTAAAAAAACAACACACCAATGGTTGAAAGATTACAGAACTAATAATCATCATTCATCCATCATCATCATCAATGGACCATATAAGTTATACGATAATTCATTTGGACGAAAAACATAACAGGCGTTAGCTGCTGGGGGGGGTCGTTGATATACTGGCGTCATCAATCCTTTCAGATAATGACCGATAGCGAATTCCTAACATCCTTTAACAAACTCCCCTCGAACATGATACATTATCCACCACTAAAAAAAAACAACTATAGATGACAAATTACCAATCCCATAAAAAGGATACCACATATCTATGAAACCAAGGCGAAAAAAACGATACGGGGGCCCCCTTTAATTACATCATTATCTATAAATGTATCACTAAAGTAAAGATGTAGTAAATTTTATAAAACAAAAAGAAAATTACAATAATAATAATGGTAGGAATAGTAAATATCAAATATGGAAAATATTGAAGAAAAAGCAGAAAATATCATAGAGGGGTTAATGGATTTTGCAGAGTAGTAACATGTAAAGTACCAAGATTAGCGATTTTGAGGCAAGACGATTGATACTTTCAAGATTTTACAGATGTGTAGGAAGGAAAGATGTAACAATTGACCGCGGCACTTCCAAATTATAACTTTATATTCTAAGATAAAAATACAATATTTACAAATATACTCCAAATCATCACCATGATACTAACGGTAATACTAACAAGACCCATCCTATTTTCAAAAATGCTGATGATTTAAAAATTTATTGATGACCGTTATAAAATTTACATCCGGGTGAAAAAATCGGCCAATATTGACGAAAAAAAATAAATAAAAAAAGCAAGACCACCATATATTATACAAATGGTCAAGTCGATAACCGTTCTAGTAATACGTCTCCTCACATTCCATCATTATTAGGTCTTTATCCGTTATATCACCAATTAAACAAACCCTAACCAATATTGCTTTTCATTTATGGCACGATTTTCATGATATGATATCTCCTGATTGGGCACGGTATAATAAAGATGTTTGCTACGGTAAGAATTTTTGTGTTGTGCTCATTGTAGACAATATCATACACAGAGTTTATCGTGTATGGCAAATTTTTGCCGAGTATTATTGAGAAACTATCAGTTGTACTAGAGACTCTGCATCGAGAGGAGCACTTATGGCGGAAGATGCTTTGGTGACGGTTTTCTCCAGGATGGTACTATCTACCGCTCAACGACTTGCAGTAGATTTCTTAGTACGAGGAGCACTCGTTACCGCATTAGAGATATTTACAGAACTTGTAGCGTTGGTAGCAGGAATATTGGATGGGATTGGCATTCTTTTTATAGTAGGAAGTATTTTAGGTATGGTATTAGATCTGGCATTGACATGGCGTGGTACGAAAATGTTATGACACCGGAAATCCTAGCATCTCACGTTAAAAAATTATGTGACCGCCTTCAAATCTACAACGGATTTAACCACTGGGGAAATAGCTCCGGTGACACCTAAAGACTTGATTGAGATTGCAATCAATTCAGAGATGAACAACGCGGATGAAAATGATCACAATACATCTAATGGTAACCAGGAAGATGATTACGAATCATTTTTAAATACATATTTTGATGAAAAACCACTCGTCGGATCAAGGACTGATACGTTTTTACAGAAGCCTATTTCGACTATCTCGGTACAAAGACTATGAACAGTTTAGGACAAAATTTATAACGAAGAACATATGATCCTGTCACGACTTTTTTAGAAGGAGGTAAAGAAAATATTATAAAGTTATTACATACTGGTTCAAAATATACTGATATGGTAAGCTATAACGCGTCACGTGTAACGGCTTATAATCTGGAGAGTAAAGAAGATAAACACCATTTTACCAGATTAAATTCATTACAAGATTCAAGCAATACAGCTAAATGGACAGTGTTAATGGCTGGTGTAATGTTGTTAATCGAGTCTTTATCTATTCTATTTTGCATTTTTACATCAAAGTTAAATGAAATTGCAACAATTGTGTTTATATAACGTTACTCGTTTACATATTTCTATTTAGAAAATCATACCTTGCGGTAATCAAGACAAAATTAATTATTCATGATTTTATTAAAAATTCTTTATTATTCAATTTGAATGAAACGAATTTAATGAATTACAAAGATGTTGATAAATTGAAAGCAAATTCTGCCTCTATTAGATATTTCTTTTCAGAGTTCACCAAACCATATACTAATTATCTTTTAACTCGATGAACAGTTAGAATAATACATATATATATATATTAAAAACTGACCAGTGGCCTGAGCGTATCGTTCAGAAATACAAGATTTTGCCGAAGCATGATTTTATTATTTAGATTTGAGTGACCATGTTCGTTGTTTCTACTGTCTTGGTGGTACCCAAATTGCCCCTATGTTTTTTTTTAAAGAAAAATAAACAGTTTCATCCAAAGTCGAGAATGAGCCCTCATCTGTTCATGATGTAATGGAATCTAATGATTTAGGAAAAGAAAAGAATCCTATGATAAAGACACATAAACAGGCATATGAAAAAAAAAGCATGTGTAAAATATGTTTCACTGAAGAAAGAGATATAATGTTTCTTCCGTGCAATCATATGATTGCTTGTGGAGAATGTGTTGCGTGCTTGCAAATATGTCCCATCTATAAAAAGAGAATTGAATATGTGGTTAAATGTGATGTATCTTGCTCTTAGTAATGTTATTCATATTAATATATTATGTATATTTGATTATTTATTTACCAAAGACACTGGACCTTTGTATATATGCATCTGACATTACATGTATATATATATATATAATGAGATAATAAAATGTATCTTGACGATGAGGGTATATTACTAAACTAATAATTTAACAAAAAAATTATGTAGAGTTAGGGACATATAATTATATATATATAATCATTTCATAACAAACATATAAACTAAGCTTGCATCTATTTATTGAAATACAATATATATATATATATATATATGTTCATTATTAGTATTAGCTGAGAAGAGTCTACAAACATAATGAATCCGACAATGGAGTATTTACATGAAGAAGACCGATGGGGTACATTCAATCCTAATTTTATGAAGCGACGACTTCCCATTAACACTCGGTTAACGGCTAAAGCTGGATTCATTCATACCGACAACGATGTCAAGTGTTTTCTTTGTGAAAACATGAAAAATATCATAGGATCAGATGATATTATAAAGATTCACAAGAAGAGAAGTCCCGGGTGTTCGGTTGCACAATCATTACATGGCTTTGAGAATCTTCAGAAATCCAAAAAGAAATACTTAAGACATTTAGTTATTCGACATATCCTAATGGGAAATGTTATACTGTTTTAAAAAGGGAAGAATTTCGACTACAAACTTTTATTGATTGGCCACTTGATTGGTTATCTCCTTCAAACTTAGCTGCTAATGGATTTTATTATACAAGGATAAAGGACCATGTTGAATGCGCCTTCTGTAGAGGAGTAATCGGTGAATTCGAAAAGAGTGATATAATAAGAGAAGAACATGATTTGATAAGAGAAAAACATAAACACGTATCTCCCAATTGCCCCTTTATAAATGGGCATAAAACAGAAAATGTTCCCCAAATTTTCTCAAATATCTTTGAAATATATTCAACAAGAAAAGACAATCCTAATTACAAATATAAGTCGATGAAAGCTGAAAATAATTTTTATATCCCCTATTATCCTTGTTCGGAGAGGGATTTTTCGACAATAGAAAAAAGACTAGCAAGCTTTGAGAAGTGGCCTGATTGTCTAGTTCAGAAACCACAAGATCTCGCCGAAGCAGGATTCTATTATGATGGTGTGGGTGACAGGTTCATTGTTTCCACTGTTGTGTTGGTCTTTATAATTGGGAGAAAGGGGATATACCTTGGAATGAACACGCCAAGTGGTATTCAGACTGTCCATATCTTTACTTAAAGAAAATATAAAATATATTGAAATAAAAATGAAATAAAAAAGACTTGGATATAGATGAATATTATAGGAGGAGTCCTTGACGGAATTGAATAGTAGCGAACTCTTGATGGAGTTGGATATTGTCAAATGTGTAGTAAGTATAGGCTATTCCATAAATATCGCTAAAGAGACTATGAGGAGACATGTTACCGGTACTGGTTGGCCCTATTTAAGATTAGATGAATATACTGATGACATGAATCAATTGTTGACAAAGAGTCCTAGAATTATGAAACCCGAACCACCATCAATCATAAGTCCTATCATAAGTGAAACAAAATATGCATATATTCGGTCACTTTTATCTAAAATAGAGTCTAATCTTTCAGCTACAAGTAACGATACTTTGAATGCAACCTTACCATATAAATCAGAAAACACTAAAAATCCTACATCTCTATGATAAATATATTATATTAAATTATATAATATATAAAGATTGTTAAAATATATAAATAAATAAATAAATATATAATATCATAATTCTGAATATCATTAATCTGATTTATAAAATGAGTAGGGGATACATGATTATATATATACATAGAAAAGCTTGTATCTTTTTAATGAAAAACAATACATGTTCATTGTCAGTACTATTTGAGAAGAGTCTACAAACATAATGAAACCGTCAATGGAGCAATACACGAAAAAACCGATAGGATACATTCAATCTTATTCCTATCAAGGAACCATATCCCATTGACACTCGGTTACTGGCTAAAGCTGGATTTATTTATACCGACAACGATGTAAAGTGCTTTCATTGTAATTTAAAGTTAGACATGAAGAATATCATAGGATCAGATGATATTATAAAGATTCACAAGAAGAAAAGCCCCGAGTGTTCGTTTGCGCAATCATTATATGGCTTTGAAAATATTCAGAAATTCAAAAAAAGACCTATAGTAAAGTATCTTGTAGAAACTGGCTTATATTCTTATAAGGAAGGTATAATTGGTTTAAATTGTGAAAAGAAACGACTAGAATCTTTTATTGAATGGCCAATTGATTGGTTGTGTCCTTCAAACTTAGCTGCTGATGGATTTTATTATACGAGGATAAAGGACCATGTTGCGTGTGCCTTCTGTAGAGTAAATATTGGTGAATTCGAAAAATGCGATACAATAAATACGATAAGAGAAAATATAAACACAAATCCCAAAACTGTCCCTTTATAAATGGGCATAAACAAATAATGTTCCATTTTTTTCTCATGTTTCTATATATCATATTCACGTGTGAAGAAGCCTATGAGAGCTGATGGAGTGATGGTATTATTGGTACCCCTATTATTCTTGTTCGAAGAAGGAATATTCGACAATAGAAAAATAGCAAGCTTTGAAAATTGGCCTGATTGTTTAGTTCAAAAACCACTAGATCTCGCCGAAGCTGGATTCTTTTATGAAGGTGTGGGTGACTATGTTCGTTGCTTCCACTGTTCTGTGCCTTTGCAATTGGGAGAAAGGTGATATACCTCGGAATATACACGCCAAGTGGTACCCAATTTGTCTTTATCTTTATTTAGAGAAAGGTATAGATTTATTAAAAATGAAAATATAAAGGCCTTGATAAAGTAAAGATGAAATTCATAGGTGTGATCTCTTGTGGGAATTGGATATTGTCAAATGTGTAGTAAGTATGGGCTATTCCATATATATTGCCAACGAAGAATCGAAAATCATATTTTTTATACATTGGCCGTATTTAAGGATAGAAGAATATATTAATGACATGAATCAACTGATGGAAAAGTATCCTAAAATAATGAAACCCGAACACCTTCAATCATAAGTCATATCATAAGTGAAACAAAAGATGCATATATTCGGTCACTTCGGTCTAAAATCGAGTCTAGTTTTCAACTACCAGTAACGATATTTTGAATGCCACCTTATCACATGAATCAGAAAACACTGAAAATCCTACATCTCTAGAAGCTTACCCGAACCATTGAAATTGAAAATCCTACATCTCTAGAAGCTACCCGAAGAAAAGAAGGAATGGGATATCGAGAGTCTACAGACAGACCAGGATCCCCCTGAAGAACGGATGAAATATATTTCAGGAAATATGTTACCGATGAACATAGAAAAAGAAGAAGCAAAGACACCAGAGCAGAAACAGGATTATCGCAAAGGTGAAGTGTTAAGATAAGAACGCAAAGGTAATTTTACTACCCTGTACACACATGGTCGTTGTTAAACTGTGTTATTGATTTGGCATGTTGCCTAAGTGTCAACGTAATATCCGTCGTTCTTTTAATTATAAAAGTATAAATAATAATGATATTATGAATATATAATACTAATTATGAATCTATGAATGAATATATATATATATGTTAACCAAGGATAACAAGCTGCTTTATATTATATCTAGGCAATATCATAAAATGATATAGATAAATAAAATATGATTTAACATAAATCTGAATTATTTCCTGATATATAAAAATGATACTCAACGATGAGGATATATATCCTAAGATAATAAAATATATCTTGACGATGAGGATATATTCCTAAACTAATAATTTAACAAAATATTATGTAGAGTCGGGGACATATATATATATATATATATATATACATATAAAAGCTTGTATCTTTTTATTGAAATACGATACATCATGTTCATTGTCAGTATTTGTTGAGAAGAGTCTACAAACATAATGGACCCGCCAATGGACCTTTTACACGAAACAAAACGATTGTATACATTCAATCTTAATCCAATCAAGAACCATATCCCATTGAACACTCGGGTACTGTCTAAGGCTGGATTTATTTATACCGACAACGATGTAAAGTGTTTTCTTTGTGATTTAAAGTTGAATATGGATAATATCATAGGATCAGAGGATATTATAAAGATTCACAAGAAGAGAGCCCTGGTGTTCGTTTGGCGCAATCATTATATGGCTTTTGAAAATATTCAGAAATTCAAAAAAGAACTATAATAAAGATCTTGTAGTGACTGGCTCATTATTCTTATACGGAAGGTATTAATATGGATTAATTTATGAAAAGATCCGACTAGAATCTTTTATAGATTGGCCACTTGAATGGTTATCTCCTTCAAGCTTAGCTGCTGATGGATTTTATTATACGAGGATAAAGGACCATGTTGCATGTGCCTTCTGTAGAGTAAATATTGGTGAATTCGAAAAATGCGATACAATAAATACTATAAGAGAAAAACACAAACACAAATCCCCAAACTGTCCCTTTATAAATGGGCATAAAACAGATAATGTTCCCATTTTTTCTCTCATATTTCTATAATATCATTGGATATGCAGACAGACCTATCACTTATATTTATAGAAAGATGATTATATAATTGGTATCCCCTATCAATCTTGTTCGAAGAAGGAATATTCGACAATAGAAAAAGACTGGCAAGCTTTTAAAACTGGCCTGATTGTTTAGTTCAAAAACCACTAGATCTCGCCGAAGCAGGATTCTATTATGAGGGTGTGGGTGACTATGTCCGTCGCTTCCACTGTTCTGGTGGCTTGCAATTGGGAAAGATGATATACCTTGGAATCTACACGCCAAGTGGTACCCAAATTGTCTTTATCTTTATTTAAAGAAAGATATAAAATTTATTAAAAATGAAAATGAAAAGGCCTTGGATAAGGTAAAGATGAAATTCATAGGTGTGATCTCGTGTGGGAATTGGATATTGTCAAATGTGTAGGAAGTATGGGCTATTCCATATATATTGCCAAGGAGACTATCGAAAAAACATGTTAATGAAACAGGTTGGCCTTATTTAAGATTAGATGAATATATTGATGACATGGATCAAATGTTGATAAAGAATCCTAAAATTATGAAACCCGAACCACCATCAATCATAAGTCATATCATAAGTGAAACAAAAGATGCATATATTCGGTCACTTCGGTCTAAAATCGAGTCTAAGTTTTCAACTACAAGTAACGATATTTTGAATGCCACCTTATCACATGAATCAGAAAACACTGAAAATCCTACATCTCTAGAAGCCTTACCCGAAGCAGAAAACATGGAATGTGATATCGAGATTCTACAGACAGACCAGGATCCCACTGAAGAATGGGTGAAATATATTTCAGGAAAACATGTTACCGATGAACATAGAAAAGAAGAAACAAAGACACCTGAACAGAAACGGGATAATCCCAAATGTGAAGTGTGTAAGAATAAGAACGCAAAGGTATTATTACTACCCTGTACACACATGGTCGTTTGTAAAACTTGTGTTATTGATTTGCCACAATATCCTAAGTGTCCTAAGTGTCAATGTGGTATCCGTCGTATAATGAAACCTATTACATTTTAATGATATTATGAATATATAACATTAATTATGAATCCTTACCAAGGATGACAAGCTGCTTTATAATATTATATTTAGGCAATATCATAAGATGATGATATAGATAAATAAAATATGATTAATATAAATCTGAATTATTTCCTGATATATATATATCCTAAAATAATAAAATATATCTTGACGATGAGGGTATATTCCTAAACTAATAATCTAACAAAATATTATGTAGAATCGGGGACATATATATATACATATGTATATACATAGAAAAGCTTGAATTTTTTATTGAAATACGATACATGTTCATTGTCAGTACTAGTTGAGAAGAGTCTACAAACATAATGAAACCGACAATGGAGCCCTTACACGAAAAAAAAAACGATTGGATACATTCAGTCCTAATCCACTCACAAGTAACGATAATCTGAATGCCACATTATCACATGAATCAGCTTTACCCGAAACAGAAAACATTAAAAATCCTACATCTCTAGAATCTTTACCCAAAATAGAAGACATGGAATTTGATATTCGAGATTTTACCCGAATAGAAACATGGATATGCGATATCGAGATTTTTACAGACAGACCAGGAACCCACTGAAGAATGGACGAAAAATAATTCAGAAATATTTTACGATAAACATAAAGAGAAGAAGAACAACCCCAAGACAAAAGCCCTGAAGCAGAAGCGGAGTATTCCCAAATGTAAAGTGTGTAAAATCGAGAACGCAAATGTAGAATTACTTTACTATCCTGTGCACATGTGGTCGTTTGTGGATGTTGTGTTATTGGTATTGCGCACATGTTGATACCTAAGTGCATCGTAATATCCGTCTAAAGGAATCCTAATATATTTTATCATATTTCAACATTATATGTACAATTAAACATAAAAGTATCAAGTAAATATAATAAGATTAATATCCATGAATATTATAATATTGATTATGAATTTAGATTGAGTCACTAATATATAATATAATATATATTTTAACCAAGTATACAAGAGCTTTATAATATTAATATCTAGGTAATATCATAAGATGATATAGATAAATAAAATAAGATATAACATAACTCTGAATATTTCTGATATAAATTGATACTCAACGTGAGTGGCATATGAAAATAATGAAGACTTTTAACGCTAGTGATACAACTTAATACGGATATAAAATAGCCATTGTCATCATTACGGACGGGCGACCCAGCGCATGAGCCGTTCTGTTCTGAAGGAATGAGTAATTCAACGAGGGTGATATACCAAAGAATACCTGATAATTTAAATATCGTGCACAGTCCCACTATTAGAGCAAAATGATGTCTCTTGATCCGATTTATTACTCAAAACGACGGCGAACATCATGACCTTTAAGGAATTCCGATTATCCGCTTACACGGCAACATCTCGTAGATTGAATGAAATCTTATAATATTTGGCCTGAATATTTCATTAAAAAACCACAACGCATCTTGGCCGAAGTAGGATTTCTTATTGTAATAATAAGAGACATGTTTAGTTGTTTATACAGTGGCGGTTGTCTTCGTAAATGGAAGCGTGAGGATATACATGGATTGAACACGCCAAGTGGATTCCACAATGCACTATCTTCTTTGAAAGAAAGGTAAACAATATTCTTGATATGTTCAAGACAAAAAACATACAATTTCCGTTAGACGCAGGTGAACCAATATATCAGATCAAGACATGGGAATATTGAAGAATTGGATATTGGTCAAAAATGTAATCAGCTAAGGGTTATCCCGTATCTGTATCAAATTATACTCTTAAATCACAATAAACAGTGGGCTGGCCTCCTTAAGCGGAATAACCTTTCTTAATGATATAACATAAGTTCAAGTACGAATAACGGTGATTCACGGATGTTCTGAAATTCAAAAATTACGTTATTGTCTTCTAGACCCTCTTCCATCACTCCCTTTTCCCACATCTTCGGAACAGAAACTAATTAGTCCAACCATATGTCAAGGCATTTATACCCCGAAGCAAAAAGACAACTAATACATTAGCTCCACAACCCCCCACAACCACATAATCGCAGTCTGGACTAGATGAAACGGAGCAAAAACAGAATCAACCGGACACTACACGAATTCATTGAATCTTACCCTACCCCAATCAAGAAAACAGAACACAAGACACTTGACCAATACCCTACAACGCTCACACGCAACAAGCGGAATAGAAATGAGTAGACTTATATCATATGAGAAAGAGAAATCTCCAACTAGTAAAAAATTATGAAAAAAGTAAGATATTTCATCATAAGACACCTGAACAAACATTCAAGGGACTCAAGTGTAACATGAAACCAGATATATATAAAGGGAATTTCAAGAATAATAAGGACCGATGGAAAACATTTAACTATCGACAATACTCCATTGATAAATGGCTAATACCTATGGCTGGATTATATTATTCTGTATTTTTAACCACAGATATGGTAGCACTTACAGACCTGATTTTAAAATATTTATTAGATTAAGAAAACATTAATTTCTATTAACCGTTATGGTATAGTCAAGATGTAATTACTTGATCTTTAAAGATTATAAAAATAGGAATATTCTTAAAGAATGAAAACATGACATTATATATATATATATATATATATATATCCTGTGTATATCTTGTGAGAATGTGTATATCCTGTGAGAAGTAATCCTGCGAGAGAAAAATAAATATATAACGAAATATTACATGATGTTGAGGACATATGGAGATATACTGTTATTATAATGGAAATAATTGCGCTTGACGACAGAAACGATTTCCAAGTCACTGAACAAACATTCAAGGGACTCAAAAGTAACATGAAGCCGATATATATAGAGGGAATTTCAAGAATGATAAGGACCCATGGAAACATTTAACTATCGAAATACTCATTGATAAATGGTAATCCTATGGTGATTATATTATTCTGTATTTTTTACCACAGATATGGTAGCAATTACGGACTGATTTAAAATTAAGAAAACATTAATTTTATTAACGTTATGGTATAGTCAAAATGTAATTACTTGATCTTTATAAAGATTATAAAATAGGAATATTCTTATAGACTAAAAACATATAAATAAACTTTATGACAAATTGTAACATTTTATATATCTGTTTATATCTTATGAGAATGTGTATATCTGTGAGATATAATCCTGCGAGAGAAAAATAAATATATAAGATATATTACTTGATGTTTAGGGACTATGGGAATATATGTTATTATAATGGAAATAAATT
>NW_028234403.1:57645788-57648288 GCF_977035675.1 Penaeus japonicus
ATATATATAAATATATATATATTTTTTATATATATATATATATATAACATAAATACACACCACACACTAACACTTCACAATCACAAACAAACACAAATCAACACAAAACTAAATATAATTTAATTTATTTATATTATATTTATATATTTATATTATTTTACATATAGATATATTATGTATATTTATTTATCATATTTATGATTTACATATTATATTTTTATTTATTGATATATATATATATTTATCTATATGGTATTTTTATATATTTATATATTTTATTATATATATATTTGTATTTTTTTTCTATTTATATTTATATTTTATAAGATATATATTTTATATATTTATTTATTTATTTTTATAGTATAATCACAAAACTAATTTGTTTGTATTTACGTAGAAAGGCTGTTTTTAAAATTAAATATGTTGAATATTTATTTATATTGATTTTGATTTATTTTATTATTTATATTTTTTTATATATATATATAATTTGTATATATATATATATATATTATATATTTATATATATATATATATATATAATTTATTTATTATACATATATACACAAAAACACAACACCACACCAACAAACTCACAAACACAAACTCAACACACTCACACATATTATATTTTGATATTATTTAGATTTTTGATATTTTTTTTAGATTACCATTTAGATATATTTATATATATATATATTTATATATTCATTTTTTATATATTTATATATTTTATATATATTTATATGGGGTGGCATTGTTAAAGATACATTTATGTATTATTTTTATATTATTTATATAGTATTATTTTTCTATATATTTTACTTTATATATTTAAATTTTTATATATATATATTTATTTATGTTATATATTAATATATATTTTTATATATATACTCAAACTCACACACACACACACACCACAACAACACAACACAAAACTCATTTGAATGTTTTTATGATAGTACAACACACACACACAAACACACAAAATATATATATATATTATATTTATTTTTTTTAATTTAATATATATATATTATATGTATTATTTTTATTCATATATATACTTATTTATGTATGTATTGTTATATATATATATTATATTTTTTTTATTATATGTTTTATTATTTTATGTATTATTCTATATAGTATATATATTATTTATATAGATATATTATATATTTTTTTATTATTTACATATGTATTTATATCTATAACTATTTATATATATATATTTATATATTAGTTTATATTTATATTTATATATTTTTATTATATTTTTGTTATTTATATATATATATATATATATATTTTATATATTATATATATTATTTATAATATTTTATAAAACGTTGAACTGAGACTGTATATCTAAACACGCAAGAGATGTTTTTGAGCGATTTTAGACGGAGGTCTTTCTCAAAAAATAATGTATTTTTAAGAAAGACTCCTCGAAGACGTCAGTAATCTTTGGTTTTTTAGATATTCCGTCTCATTATACATTCCTTTTAATTTGTCGATATGAAGTCTGTTAATTATATATTATATGTGTGTGTTTTGTGTGTATTGTGTGTGTTCTGTTAACATGCTAGGCATTATATGAATAAAATACATCCTGAAGGAAAAACACAATCTTTACTTTGCTGAGTCAGCCTCGAGGATGCACTGAGGGCATGGTGGACCTGCCCAAGAGGACACGATGGGTGGATTTCCTTTTCATGGTTACCCACCGTGGGTTGTAGGGAATCTGTCCGATTAGATATTAGGGTTTAAAATTAAATATAATAATTACCTTAAACACAATATAATAACTAATACAAATACTCGTTCAACTAACATAATTCTCATTAATTCGAGATTCCTTTTACATAAAGTTTCAGAAAAGAGATCGGTGTGTTAGACTTCCGTGGCATCGACTTGGCTTTGCGGTTTAGGTGTCGATGGGGTGGAATGCGTCAATCAAATCGATTCACGCCCACGTGAGGCACAAAAAACACCATTGCACGGCGGCTGCCTTTCGAGGTAATCATGGAATGCGATTATAGGTCTTGTAAGTCGTCTCATCATGCGAATTGATGTTGATGATATTACGATATGGTATTGATATGACAGAATTTAATGTGTAATAAGAATTGTCATTATTACTAATGTGCTAGGGATAGTACGGTTATGTATTTGTTTTTATTATATTATTGTCATTATTGCTGACTAATCATTTACTTTGTCATATTATTGCATCTTTATCATCATTTTATTATTTTTTTATCTTCATTATTATCATTAGTTAATAACCTTATTTTATATAATGTTATTCATTATTTTATCCTCTTATATATATCATGATTATTATTAATATACCTTTGATGAAAGAATGGCAAGATAATAAGAGAGTGAAAATAATGAATAATGATAATGATATTACAAAATAATACTGTAAAGTAATGATGACTGCAACGGTAAAGTAACCTTAAGGATGACGAAATACATGATGATA
>NW_028234403.1:57652910-57655410 GCF_977035675.1 Penaeus japonicus
GAAATGATGATAGCAATGATGATAGCAATGAGGATGAGGATAATGACAATGATGATGATAATAATAATGATGCTACTGCCTTGATATAATGATGCTAATTTAATTAACAAATATAATGATGATTGAATAACCAATATAACTAATAACGAGAATTTTGATAATATAGTAATAGTAATGATAATGATTTGGTAGTTTTAACAATCATAACACGGATATCAACTAGATAGCAATAATGATAAAAAGAGAAAATAATGACTCTGATAATGATGATGAAAACAGTTAAACTTATGGTAAATGTAATAATGGAATAAGAAGAATAATGATGATGAAGATGAAAATGATAACTAATAATAAAAAATCATCATAAGAATAAATAAAACTGATAAAATAATAATAGTATAATGATAAAAATAATTATATTAATAATAATAATGATAATAATATGATTATGTTAATAATAATAACAATGATAATGATAATAATTATGATAATTATGATGAGATAAAGATAATAATAATAATCATAATATAAAATTATAGTAAATAATATATAATGATAATATATAATAATGATAATAAATAAAAACAAAATGATAATGATAATAACAATAATAATAATGAAACTGATAATTATAATCATGATAAAAACGATAATAAATAAAAATAATAAGTGATAATGATGATGAAGATGAAAAACGATAGCCATAATTATGAAAACATAATAATAATAATAAGATAAGGTTATGAGATAAATGATGAATGATAAAATGATTAATGAATGGATGATAAGTAAATGAAAATTATAATGAGAACAACAACAATAATAATGATATTGATGAGGATAATGAAAATACTATAAGAAAAGTAGTTGGTAAATAAATGAATAAATACGTAGCTTACCGGACACGAGTGAAGTTATGTGAAAAAAAAAAAAAAATGTATAAAGTAAAAATACAGTATGAGTGAATCATAACAACACAAAAGCAAGGTAAACACTTCAACTAAATAAAGAAGAAAAAGGAAATGACTGAGATCCTAAAATAAATCTCTTCAAAAAAAAGAAAAAAAAAAGAAAAAAAAAAAATACCAAACCAAAAAAGTGTCGAAAAAAGGGAAATCCTGGAATAGATTTGATAGAAGCGGGAGGTACGGCCATCTGAACTGTCAGATTTGGTGCTCCTTTTTGTTGACGAGGCTACCCGAGTTTTTTTTTCTGGATAATTAGTTTTAATTAAATACTGGCAATGCGATCATGGTACACATTTGAAGATAACCCTTTTTTTTTTCACTCCTTTTTTTTTCGTTTTTTTTTTTTTGCCTCTCCTATTGTGTTCACGCGTAGTTTTAGTTACTAGATTCGAGTGGTGATTTTTGGAAATTCTTGTACTACCGTCCCTCCATCGTTTATACGGTCGAAGTTGTCTCGAAGTCTGAGCGGTTTTTTTATGTAAACGAGTATACAATAGAAACGTTTGTTTGGCGTTTTGTGGCGCTTTGATGTCTCCTGAGGGAGTTATTATGATCGTTGTTTTATTCCCTTACTTGGGATATAACGATCGTGGTTCAGGAAAGTACCGAAACCCGTAAGGGCCACCTAGGGCTGTCTTTAGAACATACTATCTTTTTCATATGCTTGTTTTGCAGAGTTTTGACTCAAATGAATATTTTCAGAATATTACATAATATTGCTAGGGGTACACCGTAGTTTAAGAACTATTGAATGTGATTAATACTGATAGGTATTAGGCAACGTAATAGCGCCTTTGTTATTTTTATTGAGACTTTAAGAGGTGAAGCGAAATTGTTTGTACATTCCTTAATGATAATGAAATATGATATATCGTTGTAGGCCTTAAATAAAGAGGCTCATCATCCATATCATTCCATCAACTCAACATGATAATTTTATCATTAATAGATCATAACGAACTTTCGGATAAAGAATATTAATCTATTTAAACTTGTGAGACAGAGTGTTTACAAACTGCTTCCAAATTAAAGCAAACAAAGTCGCGAAGGAAATGCGGAAGGTATTCGGACATCAATAATTTTTTTGTGATAAATCATCTAACTACAGCGAGCCCGTGATGTTTAGGTTTTATCAATAAGGGCAATTCTCAGATATCGATTCAATAATTTCATGGCGTAGTTATGCTGCGCCATCGAGACACGCAAACTTGACCAATCTATAACTGTCCTAGTCTATCAAATCTACACACAGACAACACACACACAGGAAGAGGCACCTAAAACACACACAAACAGACAGAAACACACACCAAACAACAGAAACACACACACACACACACACACACACACACACACACACACACACACACACACACACACACACACATATATATATATATAATATATATATATAATAATATATAATATTAGTATAGAGATATTTACATACATATATATACATATATATATATATATATATATATATGTATGTATAAATATCTATCTAATTCTAATATATATAATATATAGAT
>NW_028234403.1:57657910-57660326 GCF_977035675.1 Penaeus japonicus
ACGGTTGTTTGTACTGTGGATAGGTATCCTTGTGTATCTGTCAGCTTTGATATGATCTCCTTTTGGTCGACCTGTTTTTTCCTCTTCTCACTTCGCTATCTGTTTTTCCCGTTGGTCCGAGCTTTCGCTCTCCCTTCACTATATTCGATTGTGGAAATATGAGTTGGAAAGATGTTTATCGAATTCATTACGAATGCAGAAAGTTTTAAATGCAAAACACTTTCATCATCAACTTAACAATAAAATATGAGACATTCCGTAAATAAGCGGCATATATAGGATTTACCAGTGAGTTATCTTAGTCATCAAGACAGTTGAAGCGGTAAGGGGTGTTCAGCCTTAATGCTAGATACCAAGCCGGACTTTACATTTTTATAACCTGGCGATGACCGTGTCTAAACGTCGACATCTCATGCAGAAGCAACAGTTGAAATATACACACCGTGCATGACAACGATTATTTCCATGAAACGACAAACAGAACAAAGAATAATTTGACATATACAGTATTACCCAGAAGTGTTGACATGAAACCAAAAGTAGAATCCTATCTAAAGAGAGTGAGATGACTGTTCTTTCCTTTTCCTTTTTTTTCTTATGCTTCTTAATTTTGCATGTTTTCTATTGTTTATATTATCATCTATTAGTCCATGCTGTTCCCGTATGTATATTATTGACAAAGGAAGTTCTTTGAATATATAGTTATAATGGGAATTTCGTAACACTAGTGTTTCTAATGTTGAAAGTGACATCGACAAGGACATCATTATCATTGTATTCATCATCATCATCATCATCATTATCATCATTATCATTATCTTGATAATGATGCTGATGATAATGCCAATAATATCAATAATGATAATAACAATCACCATCATTTTTATCGTCATAACAATAAAAGCAACAACAATGATATTATCATCATTAATAATCAACAATGCTAATACTGTAGTAATGATAATAATGATGTCAATAATGTTAATGGGAAGAACAATAATAACAATCCATTTAATCCGCTTTCAAATTTTTCTAATAGAATTTTGCGCATTTGTCAAATAGCGGGATGAATATTGCATTTTAAAATTTGGAGCGCGCAGTATTGAAAATATCACTAAGCATTTACAAAAACTCTCACAATCCACTTGTTCACAATTATGCTTTGGCGATATATATATATATATATATATATATATATATATATATTATAAATATATATTTTTTTTTTTTTTTTTTTTATTTTTTTTTATTTTTTTTTTTTTTTCTTTCTTTTCTTTTCTTTCTTTCTATTTTTCTTTCTTTCTTTCATTTTTTTCTTTTCTTTTCTTTTTTTCTTCCTTTCTTTTTTCTTTCTTTTCTTTTTTATACATTTCTTTTCTTTGTTTCTTTCTTTTTTTCTTTCATTTTTTCCATTTTTTCTTTTCTTTTCTTTCTTTCTTTCTTTTTTCTTTTTTTTTCTTTTTTATACTTTTCTTTCTTTCTTTTTTTCTTTCATTTTTTCCATTTTTTCTTTTCTTTTCTTTCTTTCTTACTTTTTTTTCTTTTTTTTTCTTTTTTTTCATAATTTCATTTTGTTTTCCTCTCTTTTGCGTTTTTTCATGTAAGCTCACATATTAGAACTGCCCTTAAAGTCGGACATTCTATAAAAAAATTCGCATGTGATTGATTATTGGCATCACTTATCTGACAATATCATATACATTATAGCATATGGAAACATGATGTTGGTCGCGTGAGGCAGAGTAAACATGGTTTATTTCTCTTCGATGTACCAGCACAGACAAACCTTCGGGTGCATGTGCCTTACATAATCCTTAATTCTATGTGCATAGCAATTGCGCGCTATCGTACACACACTCGCGCGCCTGCTAGCTTGCTGATAAGGATATTTCACGGGCACTGAAGATTGGTGTTACGATGAATGCAACAATGCCATCATTTATGTCTTAAAGGTATTGCAGTGCAACTTTGCCGTTAAATCATACAGTATTCTAGAATCAATGATAATGAATTGGCAATAACATCAGGCAGTCAACAAGCAGTGTCTGATCCCTGTGAATTCTAGAACCTCGTAGCTTACAGTTTGCAACAGTTATATTATTACGCCTGGCACGTATACATTGAAAGTTGAACTCTCAAACAAACATACGGGAAAAGGGGGGGGGGGGGGGGGGGGGGGGGGGGGGGGGGGGGTGGGGGAAAAAAAAAAAAAAGGGGGGGGGAGGGGGGGGGGGGGGTGGGGGGGGGGGGGGGGGGGGGGGGAATTCAAAGTGATAGGTAGTATGTATATGATATAGAATAAATATATATTAATATTGATATAATTATATAATATATATATGTTATATATATTATACTAGATATACTGTATATATACATACATACATATATATATATATATATATATATAAATATA
>NW_028234403.1:57683080-57690580 GCF_977035675.1 Penaeus japonicus
ACAAGGAGGAGAAGAAAAAGGACAAGGAAAAAAAACAAAAAAAAAGGAAAAAGAAAAAGAGAAAGGAGAGGAAAATGATGATGAAGAAGAAATATATAGAAAGAAGAAGAAGAAGAAAGAAAAAGAGGAAGAAACAAATGAAGAAAGAAAAAGGGGAAGAAGATGAAGAAAAAATGAAGAAGCGAAATACAAAATCGAAAGAATAAAGAGAAGGAGAAGGAAGTAGACATAGACAAGCAAGAAAATGGAAGAGGTGAAGAATAGTAAGAAGTAGAAAAAGAATGACGAAGAGAAGGAAGAGGAAAATTGGCAATGAAAGTCTAGAGAAAGAGGATAGGACACGTTTAAAATAAAGAGAGTGAGGGAGAGAGAGAGAGAGAGAGGCAGGTGAGAGAATGGGAGAGAGAGAGAGGAGGACGAGAAGAGGAGAGGAGGGAGGCGAAGAGAGAGAGGAGAGAGAGAGAAGAGGAGAGAGAGAGGAGAGAGAGGAGGTGATTTTGAGAGAGAGAGAGAGAGAGAGAGAGAGGGATGGAGAGAGAGACAGAAGTAGACAGAGAGTGAGAGGAGAGAGAGAGCCAGAGAGCGAGAGGAGAGATGAAGAGGTGATTGAGAGAGAGAGAAAGAGAGAGAGAGAGAGAGTGATGAATGATAGATCGAGAGGATATGAAGCGTAGGAGCGTTAGCGTATAGATAGATAGACATCTGAAGTATAGATAACTAGACAGATGATAGACTAGTCTTATAAGAATAGAATCTACAGATAGATGATGAGAGATAGATAGATAACTAAATAATATATATATAATACTTTTTAAGTTTTTTTGTTTGGGGGGGGGATAGAGAGGAGAAATAGAAGATGTCGATGATGGTTTTCATGAGATATATGATGGAAGTAATGCTAAGAGGGATATATAATGACAAACACATCGAACACCAAACACAAAACTCACAAACACACACCACAACAACACCCCAAACAACCACTAAAACCCCCTCCCCTCCACTCACACCCCCAAACACACACAACACACAACACTTGATAAACCACTCAAACCCTCTCCCCCTCCTCCTCCTCCCCTCCACCACAACACCCCACTTAGATGCATAACTCACCCCTCTCCCCCCCGCCTCCCTCCCCCTCCACCCCTCCTCCTACGCACCTTCCGCCGGTTCACCCTTCCCTGCCCCCCCCCACGCACCACACTATACGCACATACCGCGGTTCGCCCTTTAAGTTGGACCGCTCCACAACTCCGTTTAATTGATATCCGCTAAGTGTACGACGCGGGGGGCGTGCGTGGGGCGTGGGCGGCTAGTGCGCGGCGGGAGCGAGCGGGCCGCGGGCCGGGCTCGGGGGAGTGGTCCGCGTGGGCGGGGCAGGCGTGGGCGGGCATGGGCTGGGCGTGCGTGTGGATTTTTGAGGGGAGAGACAAACTCTAGCTAAGGAGGGGTGTGTTTGTCTCTGTCTGGGTGTATGTATGTGTTGGTTGTCTGTTTGTTTGTCTGTATGAGTTAAATTCATTCAAATACACGCAACCACAGCCACAGCCACAGCCACACACACACACACACACACACACACACACACACACAAACACCCACACAAACATCCATACACTCACTCAAAACAGCCCCCCCCCAAAAAAAAAAAAAAAAAAAAAAAAAACGAAGTTCCTCAGCCCTTTCCCTCCCTCCCTCCCTCCCTCCCTCCCCTCCCTCCCCAATCCCACCTACCTCCATCCCCCCGCCCCCTCCCCCCGCCCCCACGCCCACGCCCCCGCCCCTTCCGTGACGCCAACTTGCCCTGAGGTGGAAAGGTTGCCACGGGCGGGCGAGCGGGCGATGCGGTAAGGTTGGCAAGCCTGGAGGGAGCGGACGCGTGGCAAAGAGGAGGAGAAGAAAGAGGAGGGAAGGGGAGGGGAGGGGAGGGAGGGAGGGGAGGGGAGGGGAGGGAAGGGGAGGGAGGGAAGGGGAGGGAAGGGGAAGGCAAGGGAGGGAAGGGGAGGGAAGGGGAGGAAAGGGGAGGGAGGGAAGGAAGGGGAAGGCAAGGGAGGGAAGGAAGGGGAAGGCAAGGGAGGGAAGAGGAGGGAAGGGGAGGGAAGGGGAGGGAGGGAGGGAGTGGTGTGGAGGGAAGGGGAGGGAGGGGGGGAGGGGTAGGGGGGAAGAGAAGGGAAGGAGGGAGCGATGAAGAAAAGAAATATAGGATGGAGGGCAGGAGGGAATGTTGAAGGGAAGGAAGGAATCGAAACATAAGAGAGAGAGAAAAAAAAAATCTTCAAAAAACACAAAAAGAGAGGAAAAAAAAAAAAGAGAGAAAGAGAAAAAGAAAGAGAAAGAGAAGACCTCAAAAGAACCCAAATAGAACCATAGCCAGAAGAAGGGGCATAGAGAGAGAAGAAGAAAACAAAAAAGAATAATAGGATACGAAAGGAGAGGGATATGCAGGAGGGAGAAGGATACCGGAGAGAGAAGGATACCGGAGGGAGGGAGGGGGTAGGAGGGGAGGGAGGAGAAGGATACCGGAGAGAGAAGGATACCGGAGGGAGGGAGGGGGGTCGGAGGGGTAGGAGGGGGATAGGAGGGGGGGGGGAGGATACCAGATGTGCAAGGAGACGCGGAAAAGCCACTTCCGGCCACACTCACTCAGACGCACTTCGCTCCGACTTCCAAGACAGAAGGAAGGAAGGAAGGAAGAGGGAAAAGAAGAAAGAGGGGAAGGATGGAAGAGGGGAAGGATGGAAGAGGGAGAGGAAGGAAGAAAGAGGGAAAGGAAGAAAGGGGGGAAGGATGGAAGAGGGAGAGGAAGAGGGAGAGGAAGGATGGAAGAGGGAAAGGATGGAAGAGGGAGAGGAAGAAAGGGGGGAAGGAAGAAAGAGGGAAAGGAAGAATGAAGGATGGAAGGATGGATGGATGGTGGATGGATGGTTGGATGGGTGGGTGGATGGATGGATGGATGGATGGATGGATGGGTGGGTGGATGGATGGATGGATGGATGGATGGATGGGTGGGTGGATGGATGGATGGATGGATGGGTGGGTGGATGGATGGATGGATGGATGGATGGATGGGTGGGTGGATGGATGGATGGATGGTTGGATGGGTGGGTGGATGGATGGATGGATGGATGGATGGGTGGGTGGATGGATGGATGGATGGTTGGATGGGTGGGTGGATGGATGGATGGATGGATGGATGGATGGGTGGGTGGATGGATGGATGGATGGGTGGGTGGGTGGATTGGGGTTGGAGGATGGATGGGTGGATGGGTGGGCTGGCTGGAGGATGGTTGGATGGGTGGGTGGGATGGATGGATGGATGGAATGGTGGGTGGTTGGATGGATAGATGGATGGATGGATGGATAGATGTGTGGGTGGGTGGATGGTTGGTTGGATGGGTGGGTGGATGGATGGATGGATGGATGGATGGAAATGGTGGGTGATGGATGGATGGATGGATGATGGATGGAATGGGATAATGGATAAAATGGAAGGGTTTGGATTTGGCTGTGATGATTGGTTTGGCTTGGCAATGGAATGGAATATATAATAATGAATGCACATGTTGGTGGATGGATGGAAAAATTCACGAATATATTTTATGGTATCTGGAATAATGGTGGGTATAATTGAAATTAATATTGGAACTATAAATAATTGGACGCATGGTGTGGTTGGTGTGGAAATTGGATGGATGGATGGATGGATGGATGGCATGAAGAAGAGGAGAAGGGAAAATAAAGGAGAGAGAATGCTTGATGATGATGAGAAACAGTGTTAGATTATCATTATCATTAGCATTGTTATTATCATTATTATTATTGCTAATGATACTACTACTACTACTAATGATAATGATAATAGTAATGATAATAATGATGGTGATTATTATTATTATCATTATTCTTATGATTATTGTTACTGTTGTTGTTGCTGTATTTATTACCGTCATTATTATTGTTATCTTCGTCCTCCCCCTCTCCCCTCATCATCATCATCATTATAGTTATTAGTATTATAGCTCCTACTATTTTCGTTATTATCATCATGATAATAATGATACCAATCGTAATTATTCTTAACTTCTGCAATTTTTGTCACCTTACTATTACTACTATAATAGTAAATAAAATAATTCCTATAACTTTATGGAATAAATTTGGTTATACTTGCAATGTTTTCACTCATTTTTGGTATTTCAAATATTAATTGTCTTAAGAATTAGCACACACACACAAGCATACACACACACACACAAACACACATAATCCCCCCCCCCCCTCCATACCTACCCCTTACCCCTTAATCAAGCCAATGAGACGCAATTCCTGAGTCTAAGAAATAAGATAAAGATTCAGATGGTAAGATAACATTGTCTTTATCTTTCTTTGTCTGATGATCCTCTTGTTGTTGTTTTTATTTTTGTTTATGTAGTTCTTGCTGTAGTTGTTGTATATATACATACATACATATATATATAGTTAGAATATATAGATATATTATATATATATTATATATATATATATAGTTATGTTTGTATGTATATGCCCAGGTATGTATACGTTGATTGTGATTTGTTATTATGTATTACAATCACACACACACATCACATTGAATTTATATATATATATATATTTCATATATTATATATATAAGATATAATTATTATATATATATATATGTGTATATATAATATATATATATATATATATTAATATATATATATATATATATACATATATACATACATATATATATATATATTATATATATATATATATATATATATATATATATATATATATATATGTATGTATATGTATATGTATATGTATATGTATACGTATATGTATTTGTATATGTATACACACACACACACACACACACACACACACACACACACACACACACATATATATATATATATATATATTGTTTTTTCTTTATGTTTTTTGCTTTTGTTGCTGTTAATTTATTTATCATGTTTGCCCTAGTCCTTGTTTTTTGTTTTTTTTTCATCATTCCTATCTTTCATTTAAAATTCATTTTGGTTTTACTACTTTTTCTTCATATTTTTTTTCTTCTTCTTCATCTATTGTTCTTATTATTACTCGTTTCCTCTTATGATTATCACCATCATTATCTTATCATTACCATTCTCATCATTACCATTATTATCATAAACATTAACATCATCATAATCATGTATACTACTACTACTAATACCAGTAATATCAGTAATAATATCAATGATAGCAATAATGATGATAATGATAATAATAATAGTGAAAACAGTAATGATGATAGAAATGATAATGATAATAGTAATGATAACAATGGTAATGATAATGATGATAATATATCAATGATAATTCTGATAATAATAATGAAAATTATTATCATAATGATAATGATAATAGTAATATTGAAAATTATCATAATAATCATTACCATCATTACACATCATCAACCAACCCTCCCCCCCCAACCCCCCCAACCCACCCCCCCACCCCCCAAAAAAAAAATAAATATATCTCCCATCAACACCCACCTAACCCCCTCCCTCCCACCCACACCGACCCACCCCACCTACCCACCCACCCACCTACCACAAAAAAAAAAAAAAAAAAAAAAAAAAAAAAAAAAAAAAAAAAAAAAAAAAAAAAAAAAGAGAGAAAAAAAAAAAAAAAAAATGGCCACTTCTTCCCCACCTTATGATGCCCACTGAAGACCGTTGGAAACCTGTATCTGTTCGTTACAGGACTCTTCATCTCGCCCTTACTCACCACCTGTTTATATTTGGGGGGTGAGGAGAGCGGGGGGGGGGGTCAGGAAGGAAGGGGGAGGAGGTGGGAGGTGGGAGGGGTAGGGGGAGGAGGGGGAGGAGAGGAGGTGGGAGGGGATGGGGGTAAGGGGTAGGGGAGGAAAAGGGGGAGGAGGTGGGAGGTGGGGAGGTGGGAGGAGGTGGGGGTAAGGGGTAGGGGGGAAGGAGGAGGGGAGGTGGGAGGAGGTGGGAGGGGATGGGGGTAAGGGATAGGGGAGGAAGGGGGAGGGGAAGCAGCATCATCTACTTCCCTTCCTTTCCTTTACTTCCCCCTCCCCCCCCCCCCCATCTACCATCATCATCATTATCATCATCTCCTTTCCTTTCTTCCTCTTTTGCTTTCTCTAATTTTTTTTTTCTTTGGATCTTTCTTCTTTCTCGTTCTCTCTCTTTCTCTCTCTCTCTCTCCCATCTTTTTATCTCCATCTATCTATCTATATCTTTCCCTCCCTCTCCCTGTCATCCATATCCTTTCCCCTATCCCCCCTCCTTCCTCTCTCCCCCCCCTCCTTCTCCCATCCCTCCCTCTCTTCCTCCCTCCCCCCCATCCTTCCCTCTCCTCATCTCCTGTCATTATGATCGTTACCTTTCGCGAGGGTGTTACCTGTTGGTAATTAACTGCTGAGACGTTACGACGGTACTGACTGAACGATGCATTTTCCATTTTTTTTTTTTTTTTTTTTTAGAAATGAGTATTTCTTTATCTATTTTTTTTAAATTCATTTTCTTGTTTTTTTATTTTTTGTTGTTGATTTCTGTCGGTTTATTTGTTTGTTAATAAAATTCATTATTCGAAATTGTTTGATTGTAGTGTATAAAAATGATTTAAAATAGGTCTATTTTTAAAGGGGATATTTTATTTCTCTTCTCTCTTTCTTTTTCACCCCTCGTTTTCTGAACTCAACCTCTCCTCTTTTCCTTCTTTCTGGGCCCCCCCCTGTTCCTCCGCTTGCTCCTACCCGTTTCCTCTCTTCTCTATCCCCTCTCTCTCTCGAGGCCTAATCCTGTATCTCTCTTTCCTCTCTCTTTCTCTCGTCTCATCATCTCCTCTCTACATCGTCTCTTCATCTCTCCATCTCTCTTTCCTTCATCTCTCATGCATCCCCCCTCTCCTCTCTCCCTCTTCCCCTCCACCCCTAATCTCCCTCTGTCGCTCGCGCTATCGACCGCCTCTCTCTCTCTGCCTCTGCCAAATCGTTCTTCTCCTCCCTCTGCTCCTCCTCCTCCACCCGCCCTGCTCTCGCCTCTCTCTCCTCCCATCTCCCCATTCTCTCCTCTCTCCTCTTCTCATCCTCCTCGTCTCCCTTTTCTCTCTCTCTCTCTCTCTCTCTCTCTCTCTCTCTCTCTCTCTCTCTCTCTCTCTCTCTCTCTCTCTCTCCCTCTCTCTCTCTCTATCTGTATCTATCTACCCATTTCAACCTATTTATTTACGTATCCAAACGTGTGCGTATGCATGCACCCATCTGCTTACCCGCCCACATACCCCGCCCACACGCCCACGACACCTTGCCGCCGCCACCCTCTTGCCCTCCCCCCCCCCCTTTGTCCCCATTTCTTCCCCTTCCCCACACTTCCCCCCTCCCCCCTTCCCCCCATTCGGAAGTAGGTACTTACCGTTTGCCCCATTCGCCATCTGACGCCGCGAGAGAAAGACCAGAGTTTGCACACGCGCGAGAAT
>NW_028234403.1:57691920-57694420 GCF_977035675.1 Penaeus japonicus
TGTGAGTGTGGGTGTGTGTGTGTTAGATGATCATTGATTATAATTTCAGTAAGCATTTGACTTTATTTGACCTATCAATATGTGCATTTGAAAAAAAAAAGTTAAAAATTAACTAAACATTGTATTTACAATTTAACAATTAAAAATCGTAATATAATTGCCCAAGTACAAAAGAAGTAAGTCTAATTAATCTCTTTGCGATAATAGACTAATAATATATATAATTATATAATCTGATTACCTATATAGGTCATACGAACTTAGTACAAGATAAAGAGGGGACAAATTCCACTCAAGCGACAGTCTTAAGCATCTTGACCAAGGAGCTTTGTAATATCAGGCGCTGACGGCGCATTATCAAAGTTCGTGATTGGAGTGAGGGGCCGGATAGTTTTCGAATCACTATTACCTTCATTTCGGTTCTTTCTCCCATCTTTATCTTCCTTCTTTCGTCCCTTTACCTTTTCCCTCTTCTTTTTTGGCTACGTTTCCCCTTAGTTTATATTTTCGTCTTCGCTCTCCTTCCCTCCCTCTCTCTCTCTTCTTTTTATTATTCTCCCTTTTGTTATCCGTTCCGTCCTCTCTCTCTTTCTTTCTTTCCATCCTCCCTTCTTTTCTCTCCTCCTTCTTATACCCTTTTCTCTCTCTTTCTCCCATCTATGGTTTTATCTCGCCTTCCTCCTTTCTACACTACCTCTCTCTCCTCCTCTTCCCTCCCTCGTTTCGCCATTGCCTCCTTCCCTCCCTCCCTTCTGCATTACCTCCTTTCCTCCCCCTCTCTCTTTCCTCCCTCCCTCCTTTCTCCATTGCCTCCCTCCCTCCCCCTCTTCCTTATCTCCTTTCTGCATTACCTTCCTCCCTCTCCTCCCTTCCCCCTTTTATCTTTTCCTTCGCTCCTTCCCCCTCTTCCTTCCCTCCTTTCAGTATTACCACCCTCCCCCTTTTCCCTCCCTCCCTCCTTTTAGCATTACCTTTCTACATTACCTCCCTCCCTCCATTCAGCATTACCTCCCTCCCTCCCTCCCAATCTTCCCTCCACCCAACACCTCCTCCTTCCCTCCAAGTAACAGAGACGTGTGAGTGGTAATTCCCACTCCGCGGTATACCGGTAGCCCCTCTCGCCCCTCAGTCAGGTCAGGTCATCTTAGGTCACTCTCTAGGTCACGCACGAGGAGCCAAGGTCCATGATGGCTTGGATCAGTTCAGGTCAGCGTGGCAGGCACGTCAGCAGATAGATTAGTCAGAGGCGTCAGATGGCTTGGGAACGTGGTTTCTTGAACACCGTAGCGGAGGGGCGATCGATTGCGAGGGGCGAGGTGGCGAGCGAAATATTGGGGCGCGATTAGGGGGGCTCTAGGCGCGGCGATTGGCGATTTTTTTTGGCTGTTGTTATTGTTGTGGTCTTTGTTTTGTGGTTGTGGTTGGTACTGATTGAGTTTTGTTGTGGGTGGTTTGGGTGGTTGTGTGTGGTTGTTTTTTTTTGGTATGGCTGTGTTTAGATTTTTTTTTCGTAAGTTTTGTATGTCTGTTGCTTTGTTTATTTAGGATGTCTTTCTCTTCTTTTCTATTCTCTCTTCTCTTCTCTTCTTTTTTCTTCTCTCTCTCTCTCTCTCTCTCTCTCTCTCTCTCTCTCTCTCTCTTCTCCACCATACTCTCTCTCTCTCTCTCTCTCTCTCTCTCTCTCTCTCTCTCCCTCTCCCTCCCTCTCCCTCCCTTCCCTTCCCTCCCGCCCTCCCTCTCCCTCTCCCCTCCCTCTCCACCACCTCTACCACCCCCCTTCCCCCCCACACCCTCCCCTCCCCTCTCTCCCCTCTAACCACCTAACCCTCCCCCCCACTCCCTCCCTCCCTCTCCCCCTCCCTCCCTCCCTCTCCTCCCTCCCTCCCTTACACCCCCACCCTCCCCATACACCCCACACCCTCCCACTCCCTCCCTCCATCTCCCTCCCCTCCCCCCCTCACACCCTCTTCCCCACCCCCCTTCCCACACACCCTCCTCCGCACCGCGAGAAGCAGCCTCATCTTCCGCCTCCCTCCTCATCTCCAAGGGATTGTCGCCCGCGTGTTAATTCTTCCTTTATTTGCCTTACGTCTGTTCCCGTTCGCAGTTTGTTCGTGTTGGCCTTTTGGACAGTTCGTTGTCGTGATGATGAGGTGATAATGGTGGGTGGGTGGGTTTGGTGGTGTGATCCGCTCCACTCCCCCCGCGCGCCGGCCCCATGGGGGTTGGGGAGGGGGCTGGTGTGGGGGTGGGGGGGGGTGTTTGTGGGGGGGGGGGGGTGTTGGCGGTGGTGTTGTGGGGGGGGGGGGGTTGGGGGTTTGGGGTGGGGTGGGAGTGGGGGTTGGGGGTTGGGGGGGTGTGGTATGTGTGGGGGTGGTTGGTTGTTTGGGGGGTGAGGGTGGGGGGGGGGGGGGGTGTTAGGGGTGTTTGGGAAGGTGGGGGTGACGTGAGAATGACATGGCGTGATGTAAGGATGTGTATTTACATGTCTTATGCATAA
>NW_028234403.1:57701920-57704420 GCF_977035675.1 Penaeus japonicus
TTCTGAAGAATTAAGGAGGGTAAATATGCACGTAGAATTTTATGTATAGGTAGTTGAATGAATTTGTTTGTTTCTTTGTTTTCGTATGTGTGTGTCTGTGTGTGTGTGTGTGTGTGTGTGTGTGTGTGTGTGTGTGTGTGTGTGTGTGTTTGTGTGAGTCTGTGTGTATGTGTCTGTGTGTGTGTGTGTTTGTATTCGTATTTGTATGTAACCCTGTGTATGTGTACATTTGTCTTTGTATATGTGTGTATATGTGCGTATAGCTGTGTGTACGTATACCTGCACGCATACTTCCACGTGTTTACCTGGCCGCAGTGTTATCAACCTTTATAGGTCCGACCGTTATGTACAGAGCTCTTGAATGTCCTTTGGGGCCCCGACATCATTACCTCGCCGATGTGGCAATACTGCGAGCCCTCCGCTGGCAACAGTTATTCTCGGAATATTGGTAACACTGCGAGCGCTCCTCTGGTAACAGTTTTTTTCTTTCTCGGAATGTTGGTAATGCTGCGAACGCGAGATTGGCAACAGTTGTGAGTTGTTGTTGTGTGTTTTCTAGGTTGGCAATACTGGGCGCTTAGCTATATTAGGTTATTTATCGATTTTTTGGCAATATTGCTAATTTATTATATTATTTATTTTCAACTAACAAATTCCACTTTTTTTTCTTCTTTGGCAACAGTTGTGTTCACGATATTGGCAATATTGTGTTATTTTCATTGATGGCTTGTCGACTTTCTTAAATTTGTGTCAATGTCATTATTGTTATTATTTTTTCCGTTATAATGTGATATTTTCCCTCTCAGTAACTACCTATCTACCTATTAAAAGTCTAAAAACGGAAATCAAGGAATATATTATATTTAAGTGCCATAATTTATTCAAGAACAATGATGAGTGAATAGGGACACCCTCCCCCCTCTTCCCTTTCCTTCTGTCTCCCCTCATTTCCCCCCTACCTTCTCTCCCCTCTTTTCCCCCTCCTCTCTTCCCTTCTTCCCCCTCTCTCTCCACTCCATTCCCTCCTATTCCCCTTCCACCCAACCTCTCTCCCCTGCCTCCCCTCCCCCTCCCCACTATCTCCCCTCCCTTTCCCCCCTCCCACTCTCTCACCTCCCTATCCCCCTCCCAGCTCTCTCCCCTCCCTTCCCCCCTCCCTACTCCTTCCTACTCCTCCCTCCCCCTCCCCCTCCCCCTCCCCTCTCCCGCCCCCAATCATCAGTGGCGGTTACCTCATCAGGCCAAAGAATTTTGGCCTTTATGGCACACAATGGCGCAGATATATGACATGTGACAGACTGAAGGCAGGCAGGCAGACGGCAAGCAGGCAGGCAGGCAGGCAGGCAGACGGGAAGCAGGGAAGAAGAACAGGAAGAGAGACAAACAAGCAAGAAGACAGGTATATAGATAGGCAGGCAGGCAGGCAAGCAGGCAAGCAAGAAGATGAGGAGACAGAGAAGAGAGGCAAGCAAGCACGCACGCAATCAAACAGGCAGGCGTATGGACAGATAGGCAGGAAGGCTGTTAGATAGTTAGAAAGACAGATAGACAGGCAGACTGATAGATAGGTAGGCGGATAGACAGATAGACAGATTGACAAACAGGTAAAGATACACAAACACACAGACAAATAGACTTTATCGAGACATTGCGAAATAGACAGACAAAACAGACAGATAGACAGACACCTAGAGGAAGAAGAAGACAGATGTACAAACAACCAAACAGACCAACCAATAAACGGACGTACAGCCAAGCAAACAGACTAGAATGCAAACAGGAACAAACAGACACTCTCGGTCGCTCTCGTCCGTTGAAGTATCACAATAATTCGCATTCCTGTTTGTCACCCCGTATCCTGCCCCCCCTCCCCCCTTCCCCCTCCTTCCCCTACCCCCTCACTCCATACTTCAACAACTATCTTATTCTGTCCTTCTCCCCCCCTCCCCCTCTTATCCATCCCCTCCTGCTTCTTCTTCTCTTCATTCTTCTCCTCCTCCATCTTCCACCTCCTCTTCCTCCTACTCCTCCTCCTCCTCCTCCCTCTTTCTTTTTCTTCTCCTCCTTCTCTTCCTCTTCTTCTTCTTCCTCTTCCTCCTCCTCCTCCTCCTCCTCCTCCTCCTCCTCCTCCTCCTCCTCCTCTTCTCCTTCTTTTTCTTCTCATCCTCCTCCACCTCCACCACCTCCTCCTCCTCCTCCTCCTCCTCTTCTCCTTCTTTTTCTTTTCCTTCTCCTCCTCTTCCTCCTCTACTTCTTCCTCCTCCACCTCTCCCTCCTCCATCTTTTTCTTCTCATCCTCCTCCACCACATCCTACTCCTTATTTTTCTTCTTCTTCTTCTCATCCTCCTCTTCCTCCTCCTCCTTCTTTTTCTTCTCCTCCTCCTCCTCTACTTCTTCCTCCTCCTCCTCCTCCTCCTTCCTCCTCCTCCTCCCTCCTCCTCCTCCTCCCTCCTCCTCCTCCTCCTCCATCCTCCTCCTCCTCTTTTTCTCCCTCATCCT
>NW_028234403.1:57714420-57717282 GCF_977035675.1 Penaeus japonicus
GGAAGGAAGAAAGCAAGGAGCGACATGAAGGTAAGGTAAGGGGAGGGGGGGAGGGGGGAGGGGGGTATGGGTATGTAGAAGACCGGCTTGTCTGGTAGAAGAAAAGAGTCCAGAAGAGGGGGGAGTGGGGGGGGGGAGGGGGAAGAAAGAGAAAAGGGGGAAAGAAAAGAGGAAGGGGAAAATGGAGGGGGGTAGGGGGGGTCGTCAATCCGAAACTCAAACAGTTGAAAATCGCAAAGGTAAACACCGGAGGGAAGCAACTGAATCAAAATAAGGTAGACTAGGTTGTAAAGGGAGGGGGAGGGGGGTTAAGGGGGGGAGGGGAAGGGGGGGCAGTGTATGCTTAGGAGGTTGGGTGAGAAGGGGAGAGAGACTGAGAGAGGGAGAGGGAGGGGAAGAGGGAGAGGGGGAGAGAGAGAGAGGACGAGAGAGAGAGAGGACGAGAGAGAGAGAGAGAGAGAGAGAGAGTGAGAGAGAGAGAGAGACAGAGAGACAGAGGCAAAGACAGAGAGAGAGAGAGAGAGAAAGAGAGAGAGAGAGAGAGAAAGAGAGAGAGAGACAGAGGCAAAGACAGAGAGAGAGAGAGAGAGAGAGAGCTTGAGAGATGAGAGAGAGATGAGAGAAAGGAGAGAGAGAGAGAGAGAGAGAGAGAGAGAGAGAGGGAGAGGCGCCAGAGAGACAGAGGCAAGACGAGAGAGAGAGAGGAGAGAGACGAGAGAGAGAGGAGAGAGAGGAGAGAGAGAGAGAGCGAGAGAGAGAGAGAGAGAGAGGAGAGAGAGAGAGAGAGAGAGAGAGAGAGAGAGACAGAGGCAAAGACAGAGAGAGAGAGAGAGAGAGAGAGAGAGAGAGAGAGAGAGAGAGAGAGAGAGAGAGAGAGAGAGAGAGAGAGAGAGAGAGAGAGGCAAAGACAGGGACAGAGAGAGAAAAAGAAACATCATTCCTCTATCATTTAATCTAATAATCTACCAGATTTTTTCAAAATTCAAATTCCACTAACGGATCCTTCTCTGTTTGGCTGATTTGACAATTAAATAGATAATCGAATGCCCTAATATAATAAATATCATTACTCTATATTTCAAACGTATAGATTTATTAATTTTTTATGTAGAACATGATGGGGGATAAAGAATAAAAGTGTAACGGGAGAGAAGATAAATGAATTTGGATAAGGGAGAGAAAATAAAAGTGATGGAAAGAGAGAGAGAGAGAGAGAGAGAGAGTGAATAAATGCGTGAGCGAGTTTATGAGTGAGAGTGAGATAGATAGAGATAGAGAGAGAGAGAGAGAGAGAGAGAGAGAGAGAGAGAGAGAGAGAGAGAGAGAGAGAGAGAGAGAGAGAGAGAGAGAGAGAGAGAGAGAGAGAGAAAGAATAATGAGAGACAGACAAACAGACTAAGAAAGAGAGAAAGATACACATAGACAAAAGCCACAGACTTACACACAAGGAACCACAAGGAAAAGAGGGGGAGAAAGAAAAGAGAGGGAGAGAGAGAGCAAAGGGGGAGACAGATAAAAAAAGAAGAAGAAGAAGAAGAAGAGGGAGTGGGGGAGGGGCGAAAGAGAGAAAGAGGAGGGGTTTGGAGGGGTTGGGGGGGTTATGGGGGGGTTAGTGCTTGTGTAAGCGACCCTTGTGCATTCTAAAGAGAAAATGAGAAGAAGACCTCACACAAACCCCTCACACAAGCCCCTCTCTCGGGCTCTTGTTTGCAGTCGAAATGAGATACATAAAAGATTCATCTCATTCTGCGCGACCAGCATCCGCTACACAGCATCACCACCATCATGCTCACCACGCTACACAGCATCACCATCATGCTCACCACGCTACACAGGATCATCACCACCACGCTCACCACACTACACAGTATCATCACCATCACCATGCTCACCATCACGGCTCGAGTCACTATCATTCTCGTAGATGGTGGTGTGGTGTTTATTGTTTGTGTGTTTTTAATTTAATAGTGATGTTTATTGTTGTTGCTGTGATTTAGCTTCTTTTTCATTATTATTATTATTATTACTATTAACATTTTGATTATTCTTAGTAACTGAAGTAGTTTTGTATTATCCATATATATTTTATAGTATTTTTTTATAATTTTCTTCATCACCGTTATATTGTCTTTGTTATCATAATCATTATTATTAAAATTTTAATTGTTGTTAGCTGAATGAGTGAGTAAGTGAAGGAGCAAATGAATGAATGAGTAAGTGAATGTGCGAACGAGCGAATGAGTAAAGGAATGAGCGTATAAATCAAAGAGTGAGTAAATGAATAAATAAGTGAATATGCGAATAAGTGAATAAGCGAATGAATAAAAGAATGAGTAAATTAATGAATGAGTGAGTGTCTATCCGGGGGAGGGAGAGTAAATTCCTTTCGCCTCCCTGGACCCCCTGCCTTTCCTACGCCCAAGATCCTTAGACCTTGCAACCGGGCGCCCGTGTATATTATATTTCGGCTGTTGCGAGACAATCGAGATAGATGCAGACCATCCAGAGAGATATATGGAGAGGGCGACATTGCCTCTGTGTGGCAACTATTTGCGCGATTGTTGCTTGGTTTTATTTGCGAATGTTGTTAGCGTATCGCGCAAAACTGTCGGAGAGAAATAAAATGCAACCGAGATCGTGGCTCTGGGTTGTCTTGCAGCCGAATTCGTGTCTTTGGGTTGTCTTGCAGCCGAATTCGTGTCTCTGGGTTGTCTTGCAGCTGAAATCGTGTCTCTGGGTTGTTTTGCAGCCGAAATCGTGTCTCTGGGTTGTTTTGCAACCGAAATCGTGTCTTTGGGTTGTTTTGCAACCGAAATCGTGTCTTTGGGTTGTTTTGCAACCGAAATCGTGTCTCTGGGTTGT
>NW_028234403.1:57717382-57719882 GCF_977035675.1 Penaeus japonicus
TTGTTTATTGATTGTTCTTGAATTAATTCGTTATCACTGTTGTTTTTTATTCTTTGGTTGATGGTGGTTTTATTATCATTATTATTATTATTATCAACATAATCATAATAATGTTTATGTCATTATTACCATTATTACTTATGATATTGTTATTATAATTATTTTTGTTATTAATATCATGGTCCAACGATTACTTTTTTATCAATACTTTTATTCTCCTCTACATCATATTTTCTTTCTTTATTTTTTTTTCTCTTTTCCCTTTTATCTCATTCTTGTTTCTTCTCATTCTTTAAAGTCTTTTTGTTTTGTTCTAGAATCAGTTGTTATTAGAAATTGTTATTTTTGAGATTTTTTTTGTTGTTGTTGTTGATTCGGAAACTGTTGTTGTTGTCTTTATTATCTAAGAAGTTGTTATTCTAAGAAGTTGTTTATCTAAGTTGTTATTCTAAGAAGTTGTTTATCTAAGAAGTTGTTATTGTTATAAGTTGTTATTATTGTTATTAGAAGTTATTATTATGCTGTTGTTTTGGAATTGTCTTTGAAGGGAGTTGTTATTGTTGTTATAATGGGGTCTGGTCATTAGAAATTGTTATCATTATACAAGATCTGGTTGTTACAAAAGTTGTTATAGAAGTTGATATTATTGAAGTTGTAATAGTCACAAGAGTTGTTAAAGAAGGTCAGGTTGTAAAGGAAGGTAGGCCGAGCGTGTAGTGTGTGTTTCTCCTCTCTCCTTTCGGGGATTAAATTACATATGGTCGGGCGTAATGGTGATGTATTGTGTGTGTATAATCATTATCATTATTTTCTTTTGACATTAGGAGTCAGGTGTATTTTCTTTTAATCTTTGTTTCTTGATTCTCTTTTGAGTTGTTCATTCATTCATCTATCTATTTATCATCATTATTTTTGTTATTATTATCATCATTATTATTATCATTATTATTATTATTATTATTATTATTATTATTATTATCATTACTATAGTTATTATCATTACTATCATTATTTACATTAGTGTCATTATTATTATTATTTTCTTAATTATGATATCATCATCCTTATTGTGAATCATTATCATTGTCATTGTTATTGTCATTATTATGATCATTATCATTACTATCTTTATTGTCATTAAACTTATAACTAACTATTATTATCATCGTTATTACAAAGCATACCATGATCCGCCTATCATATTCTTTATTCTTTGTCTTATCTTTCCTCGCCATTTCAGCTTCACCATTTTTTATCTTTCCATTTTCCTTTTTCTTCTTATATTCCCCTCTTCTCTCTCCTACTCTTTCATCGTTCTCCTCTTTGTTCCTCCCCCACTCTCTCACTTTCTTCACTTACTATTACAGTAGTTCATCTGTTTTGTTTTCAATTCTGATTTCCACTTCTATTTTTCCTGGTATTCTTCTCTCTCTCTCTCTCTCTCTCTCTTTCTCTTTCTCTTTCCCTCCCCCCCCCCCTTTCTCTTTCTCTTCCTCTCGCCTCTTTCTCTCTTTCTCCCCTCCCCTCTCTCTCTTTCTCTCCCCCTTTCTGTCTCTTTCTCTTCCCCTCCCTTCCATCCCTCTCTATCTTTCTCTCCCCCCCTCTCTCTCTCTCTCTTTTAATCCCCTCCCCCCGTTCCTCTCTCTTTCTCTCTCCTTCCTCCTGTCTGTTGCTCTTTTAACTGTTTAAAAAAATAATGTCGTTTCTTCGGTTATCCTTGACTCTTCATACTTCCGGAACTTCTCCCTCTTAAGTCATCTTGCCCTCTTCTCTTTCATGACACTAAGAGAATAATTACTAGTGCTTGTCATTGCTCTTGTAACGAGTATGCTTGCTCTCTCTCTCTCTTTGTCTGCTTGTTCGTCGGCCTTTCTGTCTGTCTGTCTGTGTGTCGGTTTTTGTCTCTGTTTCTGCCTATCTTAGTCTCTCCTACACACTATCTCTCTCTATTTCTCCTACTCCCCCACCCTCTTTCACTCTCTCTCTCTCTCTCTCTCTGTCTTTCTTCTCTCTTTTCTCTATCTCCTTCTCCTCCCTTCCCCCCTCTCCCCTCTCTCTCTCTCGCTCTCTCTCTCTTTCTCCTGCTCCCCCCCCCCCTCCTTCACTCTCTCTCTCTTTTCTGTCTCTCTCCTTCTCCACCTTCCCTCTTTTCTCTCTATCACTCTCCTCACTTCCCCCTCCCCCCACCCTCTCTCTCTCCGTCTCCACCCTCCCTCTCCCTCTTCCTAGCCTCCCCCTCTTTACACCTCCTTCTCCCACTCTCTCTCTCTCTCTCTCTCTCTTTCTCTCTCTCGCTTTCTGCTGACGAAGCACTAGGTGAGAGTGACAGCCACCGGTTGATAATCAACTTAATTGGGGAATGGAGACTCACTGTACGATCGGAGGTTGCTCAGTTCGATAACTCTCGTCTTATCTATATTTATTGTCTCTTTCTTCACCCGTTTGTCTTCATTTTTTTTCTGTATGTTTTATTACTTTTTTTTCGCTTTCCTTATCTCAC
>NW_028234403.1:57732382-57744882 GCF_977035675.1 Penaeus japonicus
GAAGGGGAGTGAAAAGCTGAGAATTGAAAGCTCGGAGGGGAGAGGGATGGGGAAGGGGATGGAGGAGATGGAGGAAGGAGGGGGATGGGGTGGAGGACGGGGGAGGGGGAAATCTTAGGAGATGTTGAGACACGTTCCTTAAAAACTCTTACTCTTGCCGTATCATTAACTTCAGCTAAAAATATTCTTGAAGGGGAAGGAGGGAGGGGGGGGGGTGCTGGCGTCTCCTGTTAGGTGGATGTTTTTGATGATTTGGTTTATCTTCTTTTCATTTTTTGTATATTCAATTTCTCGTTTTTTCCTTCTTCTTTTTTGTTCATTTTATTTTCTATTTCTATATATTTTTTTCGTTTCTTTTCTCTTTTTCTTCTCACACATTCCTGTTCCTTTTTTCATGTTTTCCTTTTCTTTTCTTTTTTCATTTTGTTTCTGTTTTTCTTTTTTTCTCGATTTAAAAAAGATATTATCTAACTTTTCATTTTTTCATTCCTTTCTTTTATTTTCTTCCTTTTTTAGACTATTTTTTGTCTGTTTTTCGTGTTTTCCTGTTTCTATGTATCATCTACTTCTAGTCTTATTTTTCCATATTATTTTTCTTCGTTTACTTCCTTTTTTTTTCCTCTCCCAATATCCACTGTCTCTCTCAGTTTTTCTTTTCTCTCTCCATCTATCTCCTCCGCCCTTTCCTCCACACATTATCATCTCCTGTCTCTCTGTCTCTTTCCTTCTCTGTTAGTGTTAATCTCACTAGTAATAATATTATCATCATCATCATCAGTGTTCTTACTATCGCTTTAGTAATAATTCTAATGATTATTCTCATCATCCCCATAATCTTTATATTGTGACAATAACCTATGTAAAGCCTTGAGGACTCCTTCCGGTAATTAGTTATATTTAATATAATTTTTGCAGACCTTGTTATTAACGGTAATGACGATGATACTGGGGATAATGATAAAATGGTAATAATTATAGTAATGAAAGTATAATAACAAGTTAATAAGATGGTAATAATTATAGTAATGAAAGTATAATAACAAGTTAATAAGATGGTAATAATTATAATAATGAAAGTATAATAACAAGTTAATAAGATGGTAATAATTATAGTAATGAAAGTATAATAACAAGTTAATAAGATGGTAATAATTATAGTAATGAAAGTATAATAACAAGTTAATAAGATGATGATAATTATAGTAATGAAAGTATAATAACAAGTTAATAAGATGATGATAATTACAGTAATGAAAGTATAATAACAAGTTAATAAGATGGTAATAATTATAGTAATGAAAGTATAATAACAAGTTAATAAGATGGTAATAATTATAGTAATGAAAGTATAATAACAAGTTAATAAGAAGGTAATAATTATCGTAATGAAAGTATAATAATAAGCAATAAGATATAAAGTTATAATAATAAACAATTAACCGATAAGGATGAAGCTGGAGATGGCGACATCCATAAGAGAAAAGCCCGAACATCGAGTAGCATTGTTTACACTTCATGATTTCGAGTTACTTGCCGTTGAAATGGAAATCATATGCCTTACAATAAAGAAAGAAAAAAAGCTTTAATGAATGCCTTCACATTCAGACCATCAGTGTTGCTGATGAAGTGTCGCGAGCGGCCGTTCTCTCACAAAAACCTGGACGGAATGAACGGTCGGTGAAAAATAATTCTGGACGCCGAGTCAACCAATGACCGGCGCCATTAGGATAATAATAGTAATGGTGATGATGATGATAATGATGAAGTAATGATGATGATCATGATAATAATAGTAATGGTAATGATAATGATAATGATGAGGTAATGATGATGATGATAATAAGAATGATAACGAGGATAATGATAATGATGAGGTAATGATGATGATTATAATAACAGTAATAACGAGGATAATGATAATGATGAGGTAATGATGATGGTAATAAGAATAGTAACGAGGATAATGATAATTATGAGGTAATGATGATGATGATAATAAGAGTAATGACGGGGGTAATGATAATGATGAGGTAATGATGATGATGATGATGATAAGAGTAATAACGAGGATAATGATAATGATGAGGTAATGATGATGGTGATGATAAGAGTAATAACGAGGATAATGATAATGATGAGGTGATGATGATGGTAATAAGTAATAACGAGGATAATGATAATGAGGTAATAATGATGATGATAATAAGAGTAATAATGGGGATAATGATAATGATGAGGTAATGATGATGATGATGATAATAAGAGTAATAACGAGGATGATGATAATGATGAGGTAATGATGATGATAATAAGGGTAATAACGAGGATAATGATAATGCTGAGGTAATGATGATGATAATAAGAGTAATAACGAGGGTAATGATAATGATGAGGTGATGATGATTATGATAAGAGTAATAACAAGGATAATGATAATGATGAGGTAATGATGATGATGATAATAAGAGTAATAACGATGATAATGGTATTGATAATAATAATGACACTGGTAATAATGATAGTAGTAATGATATTACCGAAAAGGGTAATGATGCTCGTATTATAATACTAAGTATGATAATATTGTCTAAGGAGAGGCAGGCATATGATAAGAGAAGACAGGAAAATTGGATTAATTAGTCATCACTTTAAATTACGCCATTATCATATTTTCCTCGTCACATTATCAAATCACAATTCTTTCCGGTAACTCATTTAAGATATTCTCTTCGGAAGCAAAAAATCACAAGCAATCAGCGCTAGGAGTGCTTGTGCAGGGGAAAGCACTGATAGGGAATTTCATGGCCTTAAAACGTTAGCGAAGAAGCCAGAATCTTTACCCTGGTTAACAAAGTCTCAATCAAGTTTGGAAGAGAAAAATCACATGATATATATCTTTCATGTCTTGGAGGAAGAGGGAAAGGAGAGTGAACAGAGAGAGAAGAAAAAAAGGAGAGGGGAAAAGCCGAATTTCGAGGATGGGGGGTAGGGCAGAGGGGAAGACAGAGGAGACAGATAGAAAGGGAAAGAGAAGGAAAAAAGAGAAAGGCAAAGGAGAAAGAAGAGAGGCCTATTTCAGAAAGAGGAAATAGGAGAATGAGAAAAGAGGAATTTTAAGAAGAGATAGGGAAAAAGAGAAGAGGTGAGCTTTAGGAAAAGGATAGGAACAAATAAAGATAATATCAAGAGAAAGAGAGAGAATATCAAGGTCAGGGGAATTTCAAGAGAGAGAGAGAAAGAGAACGAGAAAGAGAAAAAGAAGATATATATATATATATATATATATATATATATATATATATATATATATATATATATATGTGTGTGTGTGTGTGTGTGTGTGTGTGTGTGTGTGTGTGTGTGTATGTGTGTGTATATATATATGTAGATAGATAGATAGACAAACAGATAGATAGATAAATTGATTGATAGATAGAGAGGGAGGAGAAATAGGAGAGATGGACACCAAGAGAGAGAGAGAGAGAGAGAGAGAGGTGGAATAAAAAAAAAAATCAAGAACAGGAAAGCGGAGTGAATTTTAAGAAAAAGTGAATTTTAAGAAAAGGAGAGTGAGGGAGATGTGAGAGGGAGCGAGGAAAATCACTCTTGTCTAGGCAAAAGCTGTTTCGATTTAACACGGTCTGATTCGTGAGATAATCGTTGTGAGATCGAGGCCTTATGGCAGACACAGGAGGAGGCCGGGGATGGAGAGAGGATAGGCTGGGGGGGGGGAGATAATTCGATAAGATTGCCCCCCCCCCCCTCCTCTTTCCTTCCCATCCCCATTGCAAAATATTTATAATCATGTCATAGATCTCATGAGAAGCGAGATGCCTCATAGTTTTTTTTTTAATTATGTCTTTTTCTCTCTCTCTCCCTCCCCTCTTCCTCTATGCCCCCCCCCCCCATTCCTCTCTCTCATTTATTCTAGCTTTTATTGACAATGCTCTTCATTATCATCCTTTCATCATTATCCTCTATAATGTTTGTGATTATCGTGCCTGATTGATCTTATCTTTTTATGGAATAAATCTCTAATTTACTATCATTCATTTAGAATTCATGGGCCACGTTGCGACAGAATAATGATAAACAATGAAATAAAAAGAAATAAAGAAATTATATGATAATCAATGATATCGGGAGAGAGAGAGAAAAAAAAATTCCTACCGTTCCGGACAACAATTTTTGTTCTTATCTTTCTTTTCTCATGCGTGATACAAGTCTTTCTTATGCTCGAGAAGCCGTGCATCTAATACCCGAACAACCAAAGATGGATGGCAGAGTAATGGAAGGAAGTGGGTAGGGGGAGGGGGGATGTAGGGGAAGTAGGGGATGAAGTTTTGTGTTGGGGAGGGAGAGAGTAGGAGGGAGGGAGTGGGAGGGATAAGCGAATGGGGGTTAATGTAAAGGGGGAGTAAGGAGAATGGGATGGAGGGGAGGGGTTTAAGGGAGCGACTATGGAAGAAAGATGGGAGGAAGGAAAGTTTGGGGGACGGGAAGAGGGAGGGAACAGGTAGGGTTTAAGTTAGGAGTAGGTAAAGAGGTATAGAAGGTTGTTTGGATATCACGCGATCTGAATTCCAAAGTTCAAAAGTGGAGAATTCTAATAAGATATCATAGTAGTTGCAATTCTAGTCTCGTATTGAAAATCATTATTCATCGTCTTGTCTATCTATCACCCTTAACACTTGATCTGTGTCACGTTTACCATAACTCTGTCCCAAGATATTCCTTAAAACTTCAAATAAATATACATGACCAAAACATACATGCACAGGAAAAGCTTCACTACCCAGCCGTGATTTATATCTCAGATCTAAAAGGATCTTAACTTGCCATAACCTCGAAAGCTTTTTAATGCGAGACAGAAACCTGGATTTATGGCCTTGGATAAAGTAAGGTTGCTAAGGTGAGATGCAATGTATAGTCCTTTTTGAGCACGAGTTACAATCCATTCAAGTATAAAAGCAAACAAGAACATGTGTTGTGCATATCGTTGTAACATTTAAACACGTCTATGTATAACTATGTATCTTTCTATATTTACCTTTCTATATATCTACATCTGCCTATCTATCTTTATATCTGTCTGTCTGTCTGTCTGTCTGTCTCTCTCTCTCTCTATGTATATATATATATATATATATATATATATATATATATATATATATATATATATATCTCATTCTACCATTTTACCTACTTATATTTGCCTTTCTCTCTCTCTCTCTATCCCTCTCTCTCTCTTTCTCTCTCTCTCTCTCTTTCTCTCTCTCTCTTCCTCCTCACCACATTTACCTTCTTTCTCGCTTTCACTTTTTCCGTCATTGCCCTTGGATATTTGGCTAAATATAATTTTAGAAATGAAAACAAATAAGACCTCAAGTAACCTTCATGCAGTTACCTTCGGGATAACGTTGCACTAAATGATATATGACCTACTTAAGCTTAGTTACGTGTCACGGTATTTTCAAGTCGTGTAAGTAGCCAAATCATTTGCTGTGGCCATGAATGTGTAATTAAAACGTGGGTGGAAAGTCCGTAGAGTTGTCAGAACACAAATCGGCTTACCTTGAAAAAAAAAATGCTCTTTGTTAATTAGTGCGTGTTAGCATATGTGTTTGTGTGTATGTATGTACGTGTGTGTGTGTGTCTATCTTTCTGTCAATTTCTCTTTCTCTCTATCTCTCTCTCTCTCTCACTCTCTCTTTATATCTGTATATAAGTGTGTGTGTGTATATATATATATATATATATATATATATATATATATATATATATATATACATATAAAACACATATATGTATATGTATGTATAATATATGTACGTTAGAAAACAAAACAAAACAAAAAAACGCCTTCATTCCTACACACTACCCATCCCCTAAAACATAGCATGACCTATGAACACAGCCATCAAATTCACTTCGTTGCATGTCACTGCGTCACACATCAAGCGTCACGTAGTCGATTAGGGAGAAGAGGGGGGAAGAATGGGGGGGGGGTGAAAGGGGAGGGAGGGGAAGAGGGAGTATGGAGAAGAAGGGGGAGAAAGGAGGAAGAGGGATGTTGAGGAAGAGGGGTTTGGGAGAAGAAAAGGGTAGAGAATAGTTTTTTCTCTTTTTTTTTTCTTTTTTTTTTTTGAGAAGAAGAGGACCAAGAGGGAGGTTAGGGAAAAGATGGGGGAAGAAGGTTGAGGGAATAAGTGTGGGAGAGGGAAAAGAAGGGAAGAAGGAAGAGGAAAAGGAGAGAGGAAGAGAGAGGTTAGGCAAATGATAGGGGAATAAGGGTAAGGGAGGGGAAGAAAGGTTAAGGAAAAGAAGAGGGTAAAGAAGAGGAGTTAGGGGAAGAAAAGGGGAAGAAGGAGGGTAATAAGGATGATGGGGAAAGGAATGAGGAAGAAAAATGGGAAAAGAAGGATCTTGAAATCGACACATGAACACAATGGATTAACTAATATTTCCAGAATTCTTTGATTGATTTCGATCGCATATCAAGGGATAAGAAAAGGCTGGTGATTTTTTGTCACGAAAAAAATCACTCGGAAAGAGAGTATAAGGCTATTGGTCAATTTGTTTAGCCTCCTTATTACTACTACTACTATTATGATTATCCTAATTACTATTGTTACTGTTATTATTATTATTGTTATTGATATTATTATGATTATCATGATCATCATTATCCTTTTTATCATTATTTTTATTATTATCATTATTGTTATTATTGATATTATTATTTTGATTGTTATTGTTATCATCATTATTATCGTTATCATTATTGTAATTAGTATTATTATCATTATCATTGTATTATCATTAGTTGCCATTATCATTATTATCATTATTATAATCATTACTTTGATTATTATAATAATCATGAGTAGCATTATTATTATCATCATGATTATAATTATTATTTTTATTATCATCATTACCATTATTATCATTATCATCATTATCATTATTATCATCATCGTTATCATGATCAGCAGCAGCACCATCACCATCATCCTTATCATCACCATCATCATCATCAACATCATTATCCTCATCCTCATTACCATCATAATAAAATGTATATATTTTTCTTTTTAGATACACCAAAATAGCAAATAGAAATATATACAAACTATACCACTACGTTATATATTCTAGAAAGGCATTAAATACTTTATGAATATTGTCTCGGTTGTCAAAAGGTGAACACATGTGATATATTTCACGTTAAGAAGATTATTCGTGATTAATTTACGAATCAATTTTGTCTTTGATCGACTTGTCTTTGACTGGTCTGATTAATTAATTATGGTCTTATTGGACTATGATCTAATTAATCATTAAAGAGATGTCTTTATGGTAGCTTTTTTTTTTTACTCTTATTTTAAAGATGTACAGATGATCATCTAAGAATATGTTTGATATGGGGAAATGAAATTTATTATCGTTATGTTAAACAAAAACAACTTAATGTTAAAATAGTTGTTGTTGATGTCATTGTTATTGATATTGTTATTATCATTACTATTATTGTTACTATTGTTTTACTATAATTGTTATCATTATCACTATTGTTATTATTATCAATATTGTTATTGTTGTTTTCATTATAATAATAGTGATTATTATTGTTATCTTTATTTTCATTACTATCATTGTTTTAATGATATTTTTTATTATTATGATGATGATGATGATTTATCATTATAATAATCATCATCATTATCATAATTATAATTGTTTTCATTTTTTATTTTTTTCACTATTATCAGTATTATTATCGTTGTTGTTATGAGTATTATCTTTATTATCATAATCATTATCCAAGTCATTATTATTGCTATTATCATTTTTGTTATTATAAACATTATTATCATTATCATCATCATCATCCCTATTACTATTGTTATTATTATTACTATCATAATCATTTTCGTTATCATTATCATCGTTGATATCAATAATTGTTATCATGATTATTATAACAATAGTCATAAAGATGATATTGTCATTATTATCGTTATAATTATCATTATGATTATTGCCATTATTATGTGTAATATTACCATTATCATTATTTTTGCGTGTGTACACGCACCCACCCATCCACCCACCCACCCACACACACACACACACACACACACGTACACACACACATATATGTGTATTTATGTGTGTATATATATATATATATATATATATATATATATATATATATATATATATATATATATATATATATATATATATATATGTATGTATGTATGTATGTATGTATGTATGTATGAATATATTTAGATTAGGAAAAATGTATTTAAGGTAAGTAAGGTTAGATAAAAAAAAAACAAAAAAACTTAGCAGATGTTGAAGTATGACAAATTTAAATCAAATATGTTTTTTTTTTGGGGGGGAGGGGGAGGGAGATTGAAAGAAAAGAGAACAAAGAGAAAATTATGAAGAAAAAAAAAGACGAAGAAGAAAAGGAAGAAAAATGATGAATGAAAGACAGAAATACAGAAAAAGAAATCTTAAGAAAGTCAGAGAAATGAAAAATAATCCATATCACTAAAGTAAAGTTAAAGAAAAGAAAAGAAAAAAAGAAAAAAGAGAGAGAGAGAGAGAGAGAGAGAGAGAGAGAAAAACAGATCAAAAGAGAATGCGAAGAAAAAGAAACACATTCTAAAGAAGAAAAATAACCAGGCTGATAACGCTAATAACAAAACAAAAACAAAAACAAAAACAAAACCACTCTCTCACCTGCTGATGTTGAAGGGGTGTTGGAGACAAGGCCACAGCCAGGCGCCCGTGTTGGAGAGAGGGTGAAGTGCTTAATGCGAGAGGGATTGGGGTGGCGAAGGAGCTATTAAAGAGGGGGAAGACTTGGGGGTACAGGGGGGGGGGAAAGGAGGGGGAAGATTTGGGGTATGGGGAGGGGAGAGGAGGGGGAAGACTTGGGGTATGGGGAGGAGAGAGGAGGGGGGAAAACTTGGGGTATGGGGAGGGGAGAGGAGGGGGGAAACTTGGGGTATGGGGGGAGAGGGAGAGGAGAAGGAGGGAAGAGAATGTTAGAGGGAGGAGGGGAAGGAGAAAGAGAGGGGGGGATAGAAACCGGAAATAAAGGATTATAAAGAAATAAAGCTATAGGAATCAGAATATAACTGATAAAAAAACAACACTGATTCGATAAATGGAAAGAAATGGAAGGAATAAGGAAGAAAAAGAAGCTTAGAAGAAGGAGGCAATGCAATGATGATAAAACAAATGCAGGAAAAAATAAAAACAGGACTAAGGAAAATCAACAACGTCAAATAAACAGATAAAATGAATAAACAATATATAAAGCAAAAAAACAAAAAAAAACAAACAAATAGCATGAGAGAAATAAAACATAGGAAAAAGAAGATAAAATATATGTGGAAAAAAGAACATTCCATACTAAACAGCAGCAAATATAATAATAAAAATGGAAAAAAAAGAGAAAAATAAAGCAAAGATGCCAATAAGGCCAAAAAAAAAAGAACCCTCACCATAATAATGAAAAACAAAACGGAAAAAAAAACAAAAAACATAATTATCAAATTTTCCCATAATGTCCATAAAATAATTTCAGATAATAAACTCCTCTAAGTTTTAGAGAGAAGGGATCAAGTTTCATAAAATAAGACAACCTTAAACTTGGTCAAGAGAGGGAACTTGGGATAAGTTAAACCCCTTTAATGGAAAGTGATTATCGGAAGGACGTAAAGGGAGGGAAAGTGATTATAAATTGAAAATGTGCGATTGCAGATATTGGGTCTCCGTTGAGTCCTTGTTCTTTTTATTTCTTATTCTTCTTCCTCTTAAAGAGAGAGAGAGGGGTTGGGATTGGGGGGTTGGGGGAGAGAGAGAGGGGGGAGAAGGGAGGGAGAAGGAGTAGGGAGGGATGAGAGAAAGAGAGGGGAGAGAGAGGAAGATAGCGATAGAGATAGATAGATATATAAATAGAGAGAGAGAGAAGATAGATAGATATAGATAGATTGATAGATAGATAGAGATAGATAGATGGATAGATAGACAGACAGATAGAGAGAGAAAGAGAGAGAGAGGGAAGGAGATAAATAAAAAGACAGAGAAGTATAAAGACAGATATATATAAGAAAAAGATAGAGATAAACAAATAAAGAATGAGAAGAAAAACAGATGAAAAAAAAAAGAGAAAGGAGAAAACAATAATAAAAAAAAAAGACCAAGCAAGGGCTGCAAACTGATTTCACCTGAAGCGATAACAATGGACTTGCGTTCCGGGGAATAACCTCCGAGAAGACCTGGATTTCCTCCTGCAACAACCTCAGCTCCGCGATACGACCTCACTTAGCCTACGATCGGTACCTGCTCTTATGCCCTACATCGTTTTTGTGTCTATCTGTTTCTCTCTTTCTTTCTCTCTCTCTCTTTCTCTCTTTCTCTTTCTCTCTCTTTCTCTTTCTCTCTCTCTGTCTCTCTGCCTCTCTTTCTCTCTCTTTCTCTCTCTCTCCCTCTCTCTCCCTCTCTCTCTCTCTCTCTCTCTCTCTCTCTCTCCTATTCTTCTACCTTCTCTCTCTCTCTCTCTCTCTCTCTCTCTCTCTCTCTCTCTCTCTCTCTCTCTCTCTCTCTCTCTCTCTCTCTCTCTCTCTCTCTCTCTTTCTCTCTCTCTCTCAAGCATATCAACTTAGTCTAACAACGAACTGCGAAGGATGAGTTTGAGATCCAGCATAATTTAACGAGTGGTTTGGCAGTTCAGTTCAATTGTGGCCGATGAGTCTGCTCAGCGGGGCATAGGTTACTCTTGGCAATTGGACAGGGAGAGAGAGAGAGAGAGAGAGAGAGAGAGAGAGAGAGAGAGAGAGAGAGAGAGAGAGAGAGAGAGAGAGAGAGAGAGAGAGAGAGAGAAAGAAAGAAAGAAAGAGAGAGAGAGAGAGAGAGAGAGAGAGAGAGAGAGAGAGAGAGAGAGAGAGAGAGAGGGAGAGAGAGAGACAGAGACAGAGAGAGAGAGAGACAGACGGAGAGAGAGAGGGAGAGAGAGAGACAGAGACAGAGACAAAGAGAGAGAAAGAGAAAGAGAAAGAGAGAGAGAGAGAGAGAGAGAGAGAGAGAGAGAGAGAGAGAGAGAGAGAGAGAGAGAATGAGTGAGAGAGAGTGAGAGAGAGACAGAGAGAGAACGAGAGAGAGGGAGGAAAGTCGATCTGTATTCAGTCTCTGATTGTCACAGCGGTCACCCACATTTACTTCGCTTTGGATACCGACGCGTGTGTATTGATTGTCGCTGTCAGGCTGTTGGGTTGTTGATTGTGTTTACGGTTGTGTGAGATTCTGTGATGTGCCGTATTTGGAGTGGGTGATGCTTGTTTCTTCGATTGTTCCTTGTTTTACTGCTACTGAAAGCGTTTGTTAGATATTGATATTTCGGATGTCTTTTTTTTAGTTGAATAATCTCTTTTCTCAGCTATCCTAAAGGAATGGTATAGCCTCTTGAAATTTATGTATTCATTTTTCCCCTCACATTTCTAAATAGAATTAGCATATTTTCAACAACCGTTGAATGTAAAAAAAAGGAAGAAAAAAAAGGAAAGTGAAGAAAGCGTTTAGATAAAATAAAAATCAAAAACGTGTTTGGATTTTAAATCTCATCTTTAAACGTCAAAGTGACATTTTTCTCTCACGCTTTTCCTGGAGCGACGAACGGCCATCTTCCAGATCAACAGATGTACCAAAATAACCTGAGTGCCCCCTCCAACCGCCCCTCCCCCCCCACCCTAAAAAATAAACGCATCCCAAAATGGCGATTCAGAAACCCGTGAGCTTATTCCTAGTGGCAATACTGAGCAAGTGTGTCTCTTTTCTCGTCCTTTCTAGGCTGTTTTGGTCATTTCATTTTTCTTAAAACAAGAAGGATGAAATAATGAGAAGGTAAGGATATTAATGATGTGAAAATCTGTTCCTCTGAGATTTTTTTGGGTCTTTTTCATTTCGTAAGTTCAGGATAGAACCGCAGTCTTCAATGGCGATGATAGATAAAAAGGAAATAGTGATAATCAAAGAGCGTAAAAGAGAAGATATAAAGAGAAAGATGATAAAGAAAGATGATAAGATATGATTTTTAAAAATATGAAAATGATAAAAGAATAGAGACACATAAAAGAGAGAAAAAAAGAAAAAGAAAAAGAGATACACATACACATACATACAGACAAACAAACAGACAGACAGTCAGAACGAAAGCAAAACGAAAGCGTCAGAAATTCATGGCTATGACACCATCCCGACGCCGCTCGGTAGAGAGAGACACATCAGCTCGGTAGATGACAGACTCGTAGATCAAGAGGCGCCGAGGGTGAGATGATGTAAGAAGAGGGAGATGTCGGTGCTCTTGGCCGCCGATAAACAGGAAATGGCTTGGGCTTGGAGTTGGAGCGGAGGGGGGTGGGGGGTGGAGGAGGGAGTGGGGGAAAGGAAGAGGAGGGGGGGGAGGGAAGGAGGAG
>NW_028234403.1:57779882-57784882 GCF_977035675.1 Penaeus japonicus
TTATCATCATCAGTATTATTCAACTAATCAACACACTTCCCGATTGCTTGAACCAAACATAGATATTTCTTCAACACACAAATTTCTCCAGGACTCCGAGATATTTGAATCGAGGCCTATTGCCACCTAGGCCTATGACTTTGGAAAATGGTCAGTCTTAGGAAACGAGGCAGAATTTTTTTTTTTTTTTTTTTTTTACCAGGGTGGAGGGGGGGGGGGGTAAGTATAAGGGGGGGGGGTAGAGTGAGGACAGAAGGGTAGGAGAAGGGAGAGGAAGGGACGTAGAAGGGAGGGGGGATGAGAGGGGAGGGAGGGGAAAGGGATGGGTGAAGAGGTCTCTCGGGAGGGGAGAAGGGAAGGGAAAGGGGAAGGGGATAGGTAATGAGAGAGGGGAGGCAGTAGATGACAAAAATGGAGGGGGGGGGAGGGTAAGGGGATGTTTGAAGGGGGAAGTGGAGAGAGAAAAGGGGGGGGGGTAGGATGACGAGAGGGGAGAAGGAAACGACTGGAGGTCACAGAGTCCATGATTATGACGTAGGATCGGCTATTGAAATTATTATCTATATTACTATGATTATCATGGCTGTAGTTATTGATAATGTAATTTTTTGTTGCTTTATCCTTATCATTTTGTTATTATTATGACTTTTACTACCACTATCGTTACTATTATTATTGTTATTATTGTTGTTGTTATTTCATTATCATCACTATTATCATGATGACCATAATATTATTATTATTATCATTACTATGATTATCATTACCATGATTACCATCATGATCATTATCACTATCATCATCATTATCATTATTGGTATTATCCTTATTATCCTTATTGTTATCACTATCATCATTATCATCATCATTAGTAGTATTATCATTATCATCCTTATTATTATCATTATCATTAGATATTATCATGTTTATTACCATTATTTTTATTGTAATTATCACCATTATTTGTATTGTATCACCATCATTGTTATCATCATTACTATCATTATTGTTATACAATTATCATCATTGTTATTATCATCATATTTTTCAATTGTTACAATAAGTAATAATAATATTAGTAGTAATAGTAATGATCATGGCATTAACCTCCTAATAAGAGTAAAATGTAAAGATATCATATACAAATTTTACTTCCCGGGCCGTGACTCGATCCCGGGTCGTCAGAGTGGCAATCCCGGCTTCTAACCAACAGACTAGACGACCCACTAAAAGAAATGTATAACCAGATGCCTTACATCCATCAGAAAAAGAGAAAGAGGAGAAAAAGAGAGAGAGAGAAAGAGAGAGGAGAGAGAGGGGAGAGAGGGGGAGAGGAGAGAAAGAGGGAAGAGAGGGGGAAAAAGAGAGGAGAGAGAGAGAGAAAGAAAGAGAAAGAAAGGAGAGAGGGGAGAGAGAGAGAAAGAAGAGAAAAAAAAGAAGAGGGAGAGAGGAAAGAGAGAGAAAGGGGGGAAAGGGGAAGAGAGAGAGAAAGGAAGGGAGAAGGGAAAGAGAAAGGAGAAGAGAGAAAAAGAGAGAGGAGAGAAAGAGAGGAGAGAGGAGAGGAAAAAGGAGAGAGGAGGAAAAAGGAGAGGAGGAGGAGAGAGGGGAGAGAGGAGGGGAGGGGGAAAAAGAGAGAGAGGAAAAGGAGAGAAGGAGGGAGAGAAAAAGAAAAAGAGAGAGAGAGAGAAGAGAGAGGGGAAAAAAAAGGGAGAGGGAGGGGGGAAAAAGGGGAGGAGGGAGAGGGGGGAAAAAGAGAGAGAGAGAAAAAGGAGAGAGAAAAAAGGGAGAGAGAGAGAGAGAAAAAGGGAGAGAGGAGAAAGAGAGAGAGGGGAAAAAGGGAGGGAGGAGGAGGATGGGGAGAAAAAAAAGGAGGAGAAAAAGGGAAAGAGGAGAAAGAGAGAGAGAGGGGAGGGGGAAAGGGAGGAGGGGGAAAAAAAAGAGGAGGAGGGGGAGGGAGAGAGAGAGAGAGAAAGAAGGGGAAGAAAAAGGAGAGAGAGAAAAGGGAGAGAGAAAAGAAAAAGGAGAGAGGAGAAGAGGAGGAAAGGGAAGGGGAGAGGGGGAAAAAAAGAGGAGGGGGAGAGGGGAGAAAAAGAGAGAGAGAAAAAAAGGGAGGGAGGAGAGAAAGAGAGAGAGGGGAAAAAGGAGAGGGGGGAAAAAGGAGAGAGAGGGGGAAAAAGGAGAGGAGAGAGAGAGAAAGAGAGAGGGGAAGAGAAAAAGGGGAGAGGAAAAAGAGAGGAGAGGAAAAAGAAGGGGAAAAAAGGAGGAGGAGAAAAAGGAGAGAGAGGAGAAGGAAAGAGAGGGAGGAGGAAAAAGGAGAGAGAAGAGAGGGGAGAAAGGAGGGGGAAGGAGAGAGAGAGAAAAAGGAGAGAGAGGGAGAGAGAGGAGAGAAAGAGAAAAAGAGAGGAGAAAAGGGGAAAGAGAGGGGAAAAAAAAGGGAGAAGAGAAAAAGAGGGAGAGAGAGAAAAAGAGGAGAGAGAGAGAGAGAGAGAGAGAGGAGCAAAGAGAGGAGAAAAAAAAGAGAAGAGAGAGAAAAAGGGGAAAGAGGAAGGAGAGAGAGAGAGAGACGTAGAAAGAGAAAGAGAGAAAGAGAGAGGAAAAAAAGAGAGAGAGAGGAGGGGGAGAGGAGAGAGAAAGGGGGGAAGGAGAGGAGGAGAAAGAGGGGAGAGAAATAAGAAAAAGGGGGGGAAGGAAGGAAAAAAATAAAAAAAGGGGGGGGGAAGGAGGGGAAAAGGAGGGGAGGAAAGAAAGTTAATAAAAAAGAGAGAAAGAAAAGAAAAAAAAAAAAAAAAAAAAAAAAAAAAACATTAAACAGAACATACGAACGAGAGTATATAGATCACAAGGTGGAAGAGAAGAGGAAAAAAAAACAGAAAGAAGGGGAGGGTTTGGGTGGAGGGAGGGGAGGGAGGGGGGAGATAGGAGAGAGAATCAGACAGGAGGGTAATGGAGCCAAGCAAAGTTTGCTTTATATCGTCCCTAATGCTGTTTTGCTGTCAAGGCTGTGAGATCGCGCTCTTCCTCTTTTGTTAAAGAGGGGGAGGGAAGGGGGAGGGGGGAGGGGAGGTAGGAGAAGAGGTGAAGGGGTAGGGGTGTGGGATGGGGGGATAGGAGTAGGAGAGGTAGGTACCGGGAGGGGGTAATTGGTAATAGACAAGCCGGATGCAAAATCGGGGCGTGGGAGAGAGAGAGAGAGAGGGGGGGTGGGGGTGGGGGTATTAATGGATAGGGTTGGGAGGGGGCTGGGATAGGGAGGGGGGTTTATGCAGGTGACTCAGAACATACTTCCGGCCGCAAGCACAAGGATAGGAACTCAAACAGGTATTTTTCTTGAGCAGACCGGATGTGTTTGTCTTTAACGAGCAAGGAGGTGATCGCTCGAAAGGAATTTCTTATTTCTTCATTCTTTCGATTCGTTGCAGATTTCTTGTTATTATTCTCTCTTTCTTTTTCTTTCTCTTTCTTTGTGCCTCTCTCTCTCTCTCTCTTTCTCTCTCTCTCTCTCTCTCTTTCTCTATCTTTCTCTCTCTCTCTCGTTTTCTTACTCTCTCTGTTTGTCTGTAAGCCTCTCTCTCTTTCTCTTTATCTCTCTTTATCATTACTTCTGCCCCACCCCCCCTTTCTCTTTCTCTCTCTCCCCCCCTCTCTTTCCCTTAAAAAAAAAAAAAAAAAACGAACACCAACACAAAACAATGAAAAAAATAACAGAAACAGACAAAACGAAAAAAAAAAAAAAACTAGAGTAGAAAGCAAAGAATGAGCGAAAGATTTCAAAGCTCAAATCCCTGGAGTGAAACGCCATTCAAATCCCCGGAATCAGCCCGGCACCGGAGCGTAAGCGACCGCCGAGCCAATGGCCAGGTCTTTACGGTCAAGGCGACCAGGCGCTTCTGTTCTCTTGAGCCTCTTTTGTAGTTTTTGATAGTGTTGTTTGTGTGTTTTTTTTTGTTTTTTTTTGTATCTTTTCCTTTATTATTTTGTTTGTTTGTTCTTTTTTAGTTTTTTTTTTCCTTCTTTATTTCCTTTTTTTATTGTTTTGTTTTGTTTCGTTCGTCTATTTCTTTTTTTTTATTTCTTTTTTTCTTGATTCTCAGCTATTACTTATTTTCCTTTCTTACTTTTCTTGTTTTTTTCCATTTTTCATATCCCTCCTTTTCCTCTACCCTCTTTCTCTTCCCTTTCATTCTTCCCCTCTTTCCTTTTCATTCTTTTTCTTCTTTCATTCCCAGTTGCACGTTTTTTTGTTTTTTTTTTTCTCTCTCTCTTTCTTGCTTCATTCCCTTATCATCCCATCCACCTCCGTGTTCTCTTCCCATTTCATTTTTTCGTTGTAGTTCACTTTTATTTTTGTTGTTTTGTTTATTATTCCCCTTCCTCTTTCCATTCCCTCTTTTCTTCTATGTTCCCTCTATGGCTTTCCTTCTATGTTCTCTTTATTCTCACTTTCACTTTATGTTCCCCTTCTTCGTGACCCTCATTTTTTTCTTCCTTCCTTCCTCTTCATCTCTTCCTTGCCTTCCTTTTCGTCCCTTTCTCTCTCCCTAACTTATTTTTCTACACTTTCTCCGCTCTTTCTCTTACCCTATATATTCTTCCTCCCTTCTCTTCCCTTTCATCCATCACCTGTCTCCTTCCTCTCTTCCCTCACACATTCCTCTTCCCCTTTTCCCTCTATATTAGTTCCATCCTTTCCCCCCCCCCCCCCACCCCCTCCGTCTCTTTTCTCCTCTTGCTCCCTTTCCCCTCAGTCTCTCCCCTTATCCCTCTCTCCTCTTACGATTTCCCTCCATCTCTTCCTTCCTTTTTCCTCGCCACCCCTTTCTTTCCTCTCCACTTCTCCCTCCTTCTCATTCCTTCTTCTCTTCCTTACTTATTCCCCCTTTTCCCTTCTTCCTACATCCCCGCCCTCCTTTCTTCCTCCCTCCTTCATCCCCTCTTCTTTTTCCCTACTTCTTCTCACTTCTCCCTTCTTCCTATATACCCGCTTCCTCCTTTCTTCCTCC
>NW_028234403.1:57797382-57799882 GCF_977035675.1 Penaeus japonicus
TCCTCTTTCTCCCTCACTCACTCATTCGCCCACTCACTCACTCTCCCTCTCTTTCTCTCTCACTTCCTTTACCTCATCTTCTTCACTCTCTCCACCTTATCCTCCAACCTCACTTCCTTACCCTTTTCCTCCCTATCACTCTCCTTTATTATTCCCCTCGCCCCCTCCATCCCAACTTCCTTTCCCCTTTCTCCTCTCCCCTCTTCTTCCCCATCCTTTTCTCCTCCTATACTCCCCTCTTCTTTCCTTTTCCCTCCTCCCGTACCCCTACCCCTACTTCACCCTCTCCCCTCCATCTCTCTTTCTATATCTCCCTCTCCTTCATCTTAACCCCTTTTCCCCTCTTGAGCTTCTTCCTCATACTCCCCCTACCTTCCCCTTACTTTAGGCATTTCCCCTTCTTCCACTCTTCTCGTGCCTTTCCCCTCCTTCCCCTCTCATTGTGCCTTTCCCTTCCCCTCGTTCCCCTCTCCTTATGCCTTTCCCATCCTTCTCCTCTCCTTATACCTTTTCCCTCCTTCCCCTCTCCTTGAGCCTTTCCCTTCCCCTCGCTCCCCTCTCCTTGAGCCTCCCCCCCCCCCACGCCCTCTCCTACCCGCTCCATCTTGTGTGCAACCAAACCCTCGAACTCAGATTTCGTTGGCAGAAAACCGATGTTTATCACAGCACGGGACTCACAAGGGAAGTGTTCTCTATCCAGAGATAAATCATTTGTCACGTAAATATGGGATCATTTGATGGAAAATTATCAGAATCCGAGATTGGATCTAGAGCTTGGAGATTCTTTCTCTCTTTTCTTTCTCTCTTTTTTTTTCTCTTTCTTTTTATTGTATTTCTTTTCTTTTGTTATACTGTATTGGGAGTCTTCAGATTGGATGTTGATTTCCAATCCTTTCTTGATAGACATAGAAATTCAATTCACTCGATAATAAAATTGACCCTATTCCCTTATCGGCAGATGTGTAATTTTCTTTATTATTCCTCCCTCCCTTCCCTTTCGTCCATTCTCTCTTATTCCCTTTGCCTTAGGACACAGGAAGAGGGAAAAAGAGAGAGAAAAAAAAACAATTTTCTTCACCTCACCACCACCGTCTCTCCAGCGCGGTACTTGACGGGGAAATCCTCGCAGCTGTTTTGCAAATACAGGGTTGTTCTGGTCCCAAAGGCGCGCAAGATACCTCTTTGGGACACTGCGAGGGGAAATGGGAGGGGAAGTAGTTCTTGGCGCAAGTTCCCGAAGGTGGGGTTTCGGTGATTGCTGATGGGGAAGAAAGAGAGAAATGGAAAGGGAGGAGAGAGTTTAGAATAAGGAGAGATGGTGTGATGAAGAGAGAAGGAAGAAGGACGGGATAGGGTAGGAAATATATGTATATGTGTGTGTGTGTGAGAGAGAAAGAGAGAGAGAGAGAGAGGGAGATTCGTTTTTTATAATTAACAATTAGAGTGGAAATCTTACTGAATTTCAACGAATTCTATAAAGCACATACCTAACACAGTCACTAACTATCTATGCGGATCTTGATATTTTCATTTTCGTTTTTTGACTAGCAAGTACAATGAAAAGCCCAATTAAAATTAGTACCAAAAAATTCTAGTTCTAGATATAGACACCAAAGATGATGACGAAACCCACAACACCCCTATTTATGACGCTTACTTTCACGGGACTCTGGATTTTCAACTTCTGTCTTCCATGTCTTACTGTTTTATGTCCTTTAAATAATTTCAGTGATCCATTTTTTTTTTTTTTTTTTTGTCAATTAACTAACCAGTTTCGAGAATATTGACCATTTCCACATGACCGTTCGTAGCAAGCATATTCCTATCTTATATGAATCCCTACCCTCCTATAACCTTCTAATATTATTCTTATTTCCCCAGCGTATTTATTCCATATTTCTAAACGTGACAGTTTGCATTTTCCTGCACACTGGACACTCTTTTTTCCCTCACGCACCTTTCTACTTCACGTCTCTCGCGTCTTCCGGTCTTCTGCCCGCGTGGGCGCTCTCACACTGCAGTCTTAGATCTCCGTCATGCTCCAGTCACATGGAGTTGGCGAAAATATCACATGCCGGTTATACACAGACGCCCAGCGGTGAGCGCCCACTGCATCCATGGCGATTGCGAGAGTGAGAGAGAGAGAGAGGGAGAGGGAGAGAGAGAGAGAGAGAGAGAGAGAGAGAGAGAGAGAGAGAGAGAGAGAGAGAGAGAGGGAGAGGGAGAGGGAGAGAGAGAGAAGGAGAGAGAGAGAGAAAGAGAGGAAGAGTGAGAGAGAGAAAGAGAGAGAGAGAGAGAGAGAGAGAGAGATCGGAAGAGAGAAAGATAGAGAGAAAGAGAGAGACAGAGAGAGGATATATGTATGCCTATCCGTTGTTATTCTCTCTTGTTCCATTAACAGTCCGAAAAAAGGTTGAGTCATGTAACTCTTTCTCTCAGATCTGTCTCCCTCCTTTCCCCCACACCTCTGAAAAAATTGAAAAAGAAAAAAGAGAAACGG
>NW_028234403.1:57804882-57808031 GCF_977035675.1 Penaeus japonicus
CTTTCCTCTCTCGAATATACAAAAAATAATAATATATGAATTCCCTTTCCTCTCTCGAATATACAAAAAATAATATATAAATTCCCTTTCCTCTCTCGAATATACAAAAAAATAATATATAAATTCCCTTTCCTCTCTCGAATATACAAAAAATAATATATAAATTCCCTTTCCTCTCTCGAATATACAAAAAATAATATATAAATTCCCTTTCCTCTCTCGAATATACAAAAAATAATATATAAATTCCCTTTCCTCTCTCGAATATACAAAAAATAATATATATAAATTCCCTTTCCTCTCTCGAATATACAAAAAATAATATATAAATTCCCTTTCCTCTCTCGAATATACAAAAAATAATATATAAATTCCCTTTCCTCTCTCGAATATACAAAAAATAATATATAAATTCCCTCTCCTCTCTCGAATATACAAAAAATAATATATAAATTCCCTTTCCTCTCTCGAATATACAAAAAATAATATATAAATTCCCTTTCCTCTCTCGAATATACAAAAAATAATATATAAATTCCCTTTCCTCTCTCGAATATACAAAAAATAATATATAAATTCCCTTTCCTCTCTCGAATATACAAAAAATAATATATAAATTCCCTTTCCTCTCTCGAATATACAAAAAATAATATATAAATTCCCTTTCCTCTCTCGAATATACAAAAAATAATATATAAATTCCCTTTCCTCTCTCGAATATACAAAAAAATAATATATAAATTCCCTTTTTTTTTTAAATATCTGCATGAAATGAGGCTTAACAAATGTGCATGGCTGACTGTTAGCATTCATCACTATTATGACAAAGACTCGCACGAGCTTTATTAATTAACGCCATTCAGACTGCGTGTATAATCGCGGTTGCAGTTAAGAAGAAGGAGAAGGGAAAGTTGTGTGTGTTTTTTGTTGTTGTTTTTTTTATCAAGATGGAGGACAGCGCATACTGATGCTGTTTTGTTTTTGTTGTTGTTAGTCTCTTTCTTGTTGTTTTCTTTTTTCTTGGTTTTATAATGATAATGGTAATGACGATGATAACGATGATAATGAGAGTGATCATGAGAACAACGGCAATAAGGATGATAATGCTTATAATATTGGTAATAAGGATGATAATGATTTATAATGATAGGGATAATAATGATTTATAATGTTAGGGATAATAATGATGATAATGATAATATATTGATAATGATAGTAATAATAATGATGATGACAATAATAATATCGATAATAATAATGATATTGATAACAGCCATAAGAATGATATTGATAACAGCCATAAGAATGATAATGATAATAAAAATAATGATGAAGATAATAATGATAATGATGATAATGACAATGATGATGATACTTCTGATAATGATGATTTTGATAAAATGATAAGAATAATGAAAATGAAAATAAAGATATTAATACTAAGGTTGATATTAATACTAAAGAGAGAGAGAGAGAGAGAGAGAGAGAGAGAGAGAGAGAGAGAGAGAGAGAGAGAGAGAGAGAGAGAGAGAGAGAGAGAGACAGAGAGAGAGAGAGAGAGAGAGAATTGAATATCTCTCACCTATTACAGCTTAGCACTCCATCAGATGCAACATCTTATAAGTTATATACGATCCCTCTCCCGCAGAAGATATGCAAACTCAAAAGCCGGAATTCAAAACACGAACTCAAGAAATTCATTTAATGGCTCTCTCTCTCTCTCTCTCTCTCTCTCTCTCTCTCTCTCTCTCTCTCTCTCTCTCTCTCTCTCTCTCTCTCTCTCTCTCTCTCTCTCTCTCTCTCTCTCTCTCTCTCTCTCTCTCTCTCTCTCTCTCTCTCTCTCTCTCTCTATCTTTATCTTTCTTTCTCTCTCTCTCTCTTATTTTCTTTCTTTCTCTCTCTCTCTCTCTTATTTTCTTTCTTTCTCTCTCTCTCTTTCTCTCTTAATTTCTTTCTTTCTCTCACTCTCCCTCTCTTTCTCTCACATCCTTTCTTTCTGTTCTCTCACTCTCCCCTCTTTCTCTGGGGGGGGGGGAGGGGGGGGGTGGGGGGTGGGGGGAGGTGCGGGGACTGTTATCCTTGCTTTTTTTCCTCCTTTCCCCTGCCCCTCACATCCTAACATCCTTCTATCCTCCTCTTTTACGCCCATACATTCTCCTCCCGGGAGGGGGCCGGGTGGGGGGGGGGGGGGGGGGGGGGGGGGGGGGGGGGGGGGGGGGGGGGGGTGGGGGGAGTGAGGGGCCTCCCCTCCCCCCCCCCCCACCACACACATACTTACATCCCCCCTCCCCCCCCCCCCCTCCCACATACACACACATACTTACATCCTCCCTCATCCCCCCACCACACACACTAAACCCCCCGCTTCCTCTTTACACCCCCCCCGCTTCCTCTTTACACCCCCCCCCCTCCCTCCCACACACATCCGTGTTCTTATAAACTTTCATTTCCAGATCTGGGGGAAGTAAGAGGAAATCAGATTGAAGAGGATTAGTAGGAAAATCAGTGGAGATTAAAATGCAAAGAGGATACCCTGGAGGAATTATGTATATGTCCGACTGTGTGCTTGTGTGCGTGTGTGTATGTGTGCGTGTGTGTGTGAGTGTGTGTGTGTGTGTGTGTGTGTGTATGCATGTGTATGTCAGAGAGTGAGAGAGAGAGAGTGAGAGAGAGAGAGAGAGAGAGAGAGATGGGAGAAGGGTAGAATAAATATATTAAGAGAATAAAAGAGAAAGAGAGAGAGAGAGAGAGAGAGAGAGATGGGGGGGGGGGGAGGGGGGGGGGGGCTGAAAGGGAGAGGAGGTAGATTGAGAGAAAAAGACAGACATAAAAAGAGAGAATTGAGGCTAAAGGACTAAAAATAGAAGATTAAGATGCCTCCTGAAATTATTCAAGATATAGATGGATAAATAAGTATACACAAAAATAAACAATGAACGAATAAATAGGGAATCCATAGATAGATGAATATATCAGAGAGTGAGGTTTGACACGCCTACAATCAAGAGATCAGATCGCACAACAGATAGTACAGATAAAAGAAATTAAATGAAAGATAAGAGGAAAAAAAGAGGAAACAGGAGAAGAAGAAAAACATGGGGAAAGAAGAAGAAAAAAAGAGGAAATAATCGTAAAGATGAAAAAAAAAG
>NW_028234403.1:57808131-57822635 GCF_977035675.1 Penaeus japonicus
AAAGAAAAATCAATTGCGAGAAAAAAGGTGCAAGAAAAAAAAATGACCAATCCTGAAAAAATGCACAAAGGCCAAAAATGCTTAAAATACACGTAAGTGTAGAGCCATTCTGATAACTAAACGGATTACAGTTCAATGCACTGATTTTTTGCTTATATTAAAGTAAAAAAATCAAATTGCGAGAAAAAAAAGGGTGCAAGAAAAAAAAAATGGATCGATCCTGAATAAAACGCCAAAAATGCTTAAAATACACGTTAGAGCCATTCTGATAACAAACGGCTCGCGGATTACAGTTCAATGCACAGATATTTTTGATTATATTAAAAGGACAAATCAATTGCGAGAAAAAAGGTGCAAAAAAAAAAAATGACGATCCTGAAACAATGCTTAAAATACACGTTAGAGCCATTCTGATAACGAAACGATTACAGTTCAATGCACTATTTTCTTATATTAAAGGAAAAGCAATTGCGAGAAAAAAGGTGCAAGAAAAAAAAATGACGATAACCCTAAAAAAATCCAAAAATGCTTAAAATACACGTTAGAGCCATTCTGATAACGAAACGGATTACAGTTCAATGCACTGATTTTTGTTATATAAAAGAAAATCGCCATTGCGAGAAAAAAGGTGCAAGAAAAAAAAAAATAAAAAAATCTGAAAAAAATGCTTAAAATACACGTTAGAGCCATTCTGATAACGAAAAGGATTACAGTTCAATGCACTGATTTTCTTATATTAAATGAAAAATCAATTCCGAGAAAAAAAGTGCATGAAAAAAAAATGACGATCCTGAAAAAATGCCAAAAATGCTTAAAATACACGTTAGAGCATTCTGATAACGAAACGGATTACAGTTCAATGCACTGATTTTTGCTATATAAAGGAAAAATCAATTGCGAGAAAAAAGGTGCAAGAACAAAAAAATGACGCTCCTGAAAATAAGGAAGAAAATGCGTAAAATACACGTTAGAGCCATTCTGATAACGAAAGGATTACAGTTCAATGCACTGATTTTGTTATATTAAGGAAAAATCAATTGCGAGAAAAAAGGTGCACGGAAAAAAAAAAAATGACGATCCTGAAAAAATGCCAAAAATGCTTAAAATACACGTTAGAGCCATTCTGATAACGAAACGGATTACAGTTCAATGCACTGATTTTTGTTATATTAAAGGAAAAATCAATTGCGAGAAAAAGGTGCAAGAAAAAAAAATGACGATCCTGAAAAAAGCCAAAAATGCTTAAAATACACGTTAGAGCCATTCTGATAACGAAACGGATTACAGTTCAATGCACTGATTTTGTTATATTAAAGGAAAAATCAATTACGAGAAAAAGGTGCAAAAAAAAAAAAATGATCCTGAAAAAAATCCAAAAATGCTTAAAATACACGTTAGAGCCATTCTGATAACGAAACGGATTACAGTTCATTGCACTGATTTTGTTATATTAAAGGAAAAATCAATTGCGAGATAAAAGGTGCAAGAAAAAAAAATGACGATCCTGAAAAATGCAAAAAATGCTTAAAATTCACGTTAGAGCCATTCTGATAACGAAACGGATTACAGTTCAATGCACTGATTTTTGCTATATTAAAGGAAAAATCAATTGCGAAAAAAGGTGCAAGAAAAAAAAATGACGATCCTGAAAAAATGCCAAAAATGCTTAAAATACACGTTAGAGCCATTCTGATAACGAAACGGATTACAGTTCAATGCACTGATTTTTGCTATATTAAAGGAAAAATCAATTGCGAGAAAAAAGGTGCAAGAAAAAAAAATGACGATCCTGAAAAAAACAAAAATGCTTAAAATACACGTTAGAGACATTGTGATAAGGAAACGGATTACAGTTCAATGCACTGATTTTTGCTATATTAAAGAAAAATCAATTGCGAGAAAAAAGGTGCAAGAAAAAAAAAATCACGGTCCTCAAAAAAACATAAAAAAGCTTAAAAAACACGTTAGAGCCATTCTGATAAAGAAACAGATTACAGTTCAATGCACTGAATTTTGCTATATTAAAGGAAAAATCAATTGCGAGAAAAAAGGTGCAAGAAAAAAAAAATGACGATCCTGAAAAAAGCCAAAAATGCTTAAAATACACGTTAGAGCCATTCTGATAACGAAACGGATTACAGTTCAATGCACTGATTTTTGTTATATTAAAGAAAAATCAATTGCGAGAAAAAAGGTGCAAGAAAAAAAAAATGACGATCCTGAAAAAATGCCAAAAATGCTTAAAATACACGTTAGAGCCATTCTGATAACGAAACGGATTACAGTTCAATGCACTGATTTTTGTTATATTAAAGGAAAAATCAATTGCGAGAAAAAAGGTGCAAGAAAAAAAATGACAATCCTGAAAAAATGCATAGAATTCTCAAAATACACGTTAGAGCCATTCCGATAACGAAACGGATTACAGTTCAATGCACTGATTTTTGCTACATTAAAGGAAAAATCAATTGCGAGAAAAAAAGTGCAAGAAAAAAAAATGACGATCCTGAAAAAAACCAAAAATGCTTAAAATACACGTTAGAGCCATTCTGATAACGAAACGGATTACAGTTCAATGCACTGACTTTTGCTATATTAAAGGAAAAATCAATTGCGAGAAAAAAGGTGCAAGAAAAAAAAATGACGATCCTGAAAAAATGCCAAAAATGCTTAAAATACACGTTAGAGCCATTCTGATAACGAAACGGATTACAGTTCAATGCACTGGTTTTTGTTATTATAAAGGAAAAATCAATTGAGAAAAAAAAGGTGCAAGAAAAAAAAAATGACGATCCTGAAAAAATGCCAAAAATTCTTAAAATACACGTTAGAGCCATTCTGATAACGAAACGGATTACAGTTCAATGCACTGATTTTTGCTATATTAAAGGAAAAATCAATTGCGAGAAAAAAAAATCAATGACGATCCTGAAAAAAACCAAAAATGCTTAAAATACACGTTAGAGCCATTCTGATAACGAAACGGATTACAGTTCAATGCACTGATTTTTGTTATATTAAAGGAAAAATCAATTGCGAGAAAAAAAGGTGCAAGAAAAAAAAATGACGATCCTGAAAAAATGCCAAAAATGCTTAAAATACACGTTAGAGCCATTCTGATAACGAAACGGATTACAGTTCAATGCACTGATTTTTGTTATATTAAAGGAAAAATCAATTGCGAGAAAAAAAGTGCAAGAAAAAAAAATGACGATCCTGAAAAAATGCCAAAATTGCTTAAAATACACGTTAGAGCCATTCTGATAACGAAACGGATTACAGTTCAATGCACTGATTTTTGTTATATTAAAGGAAAAATCAATTGCGAGAAAAAAGGTGCAAGAAAAAAAAATGACGATCCTGAAAAAAATGCAAAAATGCTTAAAATACACGTTAGAGCCATTCTGATAACGAAACGGATTACAGTTCAATGCACTGATTTTTGTTATATTAAAGGAAAAATCAATTGCGAGAAAAAAGGTGCAAGAAAAAAAAATGACGATCCTGAAAAAAATGCCAAAAATGCTTAAAATACACGTTAGAGCCATTCTGATAACGAAACGGATTACAGTTCAATGCACTGATTTTTGCTATATTAAAGAAAAATCAATTGCGAGAAAAAAGGTGCAAGAAAAAAAAAATGACGATCCTGAAATAAAAAAATGCTTAAAATACACGTTAGAACCAATAAATAAACGTGATCTACAGTCAATGCACTGATTTATGTTATATTAAAGGAAAAATCAATTGCGAGAAAAAAGGTGCAAGAAAAAAAAATGACGATCCTGAAAAAATGCCAAAAATGCTTAAAATACACGTTAGAGCCATTCTGATAACGAAACGGATTACAGTTCAATGCACTGATTTTTGTTATATTAAAGGAAAAATCAATTGCGAGAAAAAAGGTGCAAGAAAAAAAAATGACGATCCTGAAAAAATGCCAAAAATGCTTAAAATACACTTTAGAGCCATTCTGATAACGAAACGGATTACAGTTCAATGCACTGATTTTTGTTATATTAAAGGAAAAATCAATTGCGAGAAAAAAGGTGCAAGAAAAAAAAAATGACGATCCTGAAAAAAATGCCAAAAATGCTTAAAATACACGTTAGAGCCATTCTGATAACGAAACGGATTACAGTTCAATGCACTGATTTTTGTTATATTAAAGGAAAAATCAATTGCGAGAAAAAAGTGGAGGGAAAAAAAAATGACTATCCTGAAAAATTCAAAAAATGCTTAAGATACACGTTAGAGCCATTCTGATAACGAAACGGATTACAGTTCAATGCACTGATTTTTGCTATATTAAAGGAAAAATCAATTGCGAGAAAAAGGTGCAAGAAAAAAAAAATGACGATCCTGAAAAAATGCCAAAAATGCTTAAAATACACGTTAGAGCCATTCTGATAACGAAACGGATTACAGTTCAATGCACTGATTTTTGTTATATTAAAGGAAAAATCAATTGCGAGAAAAAAGGTGTAGAAAAAAAAATGACGATCCTGAAAAAATGCTTAAAATACACGTTAGAGCCATTCTGATAACGAAACGGATTACAGTTCAATGCACTGATTTTTGCTATATTAAAGGAAAAATCAATTGCGAGAAAAAAGGAGCAAGAAAAAAAAATGACGATCCTGAAAAAAGCCAAAAATGCTTAAAGTACACGTTAGAGCCATTCTGATAACGAAACGTTTTCCAGTTCAATGCACTGATTTTTGCTATATTAAAGGAAAAATCAATTGCGAGAAAAAAGGTGCAAGAAAAAAAAATGACGATCCTGAAAAAATGCCAAAAATGCTTAAAATACACGTTAGAGCCATTCTGATAACGAAACGGATTACAGTTCAATGCACTGATTTTTGCTATATTAAAGGAAAAATCAATTGCGAGAAAAAGGTGCAAGAAAAAAAAATGACGATCCTGAAAAAATGCCAAAAATGCTTAAAATACACGTTAGAGCCATTCTGATAACGAAACGGATTACAGTTCAATGCACTGATTTTTTGTTATATTAAAGGAAAAATCAATTGCGAGAAAAAAGGTGCAAGAAAAAAAAATGACGATCCTGAAAAAATGCCAAAAATGCTTAAAATACACGTTAGAGCCATTCTGTTATATTAAAGGAAAAATCAATTGCGAGAAAAAAGGTGCAAGAAAAAAAAAATGACGATCCTGAAAAAAATGCCAAAAATGCTTAAAATACACGTTAGAGCCATTCTGATAACGAAACGGATTACAGTTCAATGCACTGATTTTTGTTATATTAAAGGAAAAATCAATTGCGAAAAAAAAGGTGCAAGAAAAAAAAATGACGATCCTGAAAAAATGACAAAATGCTTAAAATACACGTTAGAGCCATTCTGATAACGAAACGGATTACAGTTCAATGCACTGATTTTTGCTATATTAAAGGAAAAATCAATTGCGAGAAAAAAGGTGCAAGAAAAAAAAAGACGATCCTGAAAAAATGCCAAAAATGCTTAAAATACACGTTAGAGCCATTTTGATAACGAAACGGATTACAGTTCAATGCACTGATTTTTGCTATATTAAAAGAAAAATCATTCAATGCAGAAAAATCAGTGCATTGACGATCCTGAATCAAAATGCCAAACGTGTTTTAAGCATTTATTTTTCAGAGCATTTTTTTTAACGAACCATTTTTCATGCATTGATTTTTCTATAATAAAGCAAAAATCAGTGCATTGAAAAAATCCGTTTCGTTATCAGAATGGCTCTAAAGTGTATTTTAAAATTTTGGCATTTTTTAGGATCGTTATTTTTCTTGCACCTTTTTCTCGCATGATTTTTTTTTCTGCACTTTTTTTTCACAATGATTTTCCTTTAATATAGCAAAAATCAGTGCATTGAACTGTAATCCGTTTCGTTATCAGAATGGCTCTAACGTGTATTTTAAGCATTTTTGGCATTTTTTCAGGATCGTCATTTTTTTTTTCTTGCACCTTTTTTCTCGCAATTGATTTTCCTTTAATATAGCAAAAATCAGTGCATTGAACTGTAATCCGTTTCGTTATCAGAATGGCTCTAACGTGTATTTTAAGCATTTTTGGCATTTTTTCAGGATCGTCATTTTTTTTTCTTGCACCTTTTTTCTCGCAATTGATTTTTCCTTTAATATAACAAAAATCAGTGCATTGAACTGTAATCCGTTTCGTTATCAGAATGGCTCTAACGTGTATTTTAAGCATTTTTGGCATTTTTTCAGGATCGTCATTTTTTTTTCTTGCACCTTTTTTCTCGCAATTGATTTTTCCTTTAATATAGCAAAAATCAGTGCATTGAACTGTAATCCGTTTCGTTATCAGAATGGCTCTAACGTGTATTTTAAGCATTTTGGCATTTTTTTCAGGATCGTCATTTTTTTTTTTTCTTGCACCTTTTTTCTCGCAATTGATTTTTCCTTTAATATAACAAAAATCAGTGCATTGAACTGTAATCCGTTTCGTTATCAGAATGGCTCTAACGTGTATTTTAAGCATTTTTGGCATTTTTTCAGGATCGTCATTTTTTTTTCTTGCACCTTTTTTCTCGCAATTGATTTTTCCTTTAATATAACAAAAATCAGTGCATTGAACTGTAATCCGTTTCGTTATCAGAATGGCTCTAACGTGTATTTTAAGCATTTTTGGCATTTTTTCAGGATCGTCATTTTTTTTCTTGCACCTTTTTTCTCGCAATTGATTTTTCCTTTAATATAACAAAAATCAGTGCATTGAACTGTAATCCGTTTCGTTATCAGAATGGCTCTAACGTGTATTTTAAGCATTTTTGGCATTTTTTCAGGATCGTCATTTTTTTTTCTTGCACCTTTTTTCTCGCAATTGATTTTTCCTTTAATATAACAAAAATCAGTGCATTGAACTGTAATCCGTTTCGTTATCAGAATGGCTCTAACGTGTATTTTAAGCATTTTTGGCATTTTTTCAGGATCGTCATTTTTTTTTCTTGCACCTTTTTTCTCGCAATTGATTTTTCCTTTAATATAGCAAAAATCAGTGCATTGAACTGTAATCCGTTTCGTTATCAGAATGGCTCTAACGTGTATTTTAAGCATTTTTGGCATTTTTTCAGGATCGTCATTTTTTTTTCTTGCACTTTTTTCTCGCAATTGATTTTTCCTTTAATATAACAAAAATCAGTGCATTGAACTGTAATCCGTTTCGTTATCAGAATGGCTCTAACGTGTATTTTAAGCATTTTTGGCTTTTTTTCAGGATCGTCATTTTTTTTTCTTGCACCTTTTTTCTCGCAATTGATTTTTCCTTTAATATAGCAAAAATCAGTGCATTGAACTGTAATCCGTTTCGTTATCAGAATGGCTCTAACGTGTATTTTAAGCATTTTTGGCATTTTTTCAGGATCGTCATTTTTTTTTTCTTGCACCTTTTTTCTCGCAATTGATTTTTCCTTTAATATAGAAAAAATCAGTGCATTGAACTGTAATCCGTTTCGTTATCAGAATGGCTCTAACGTGTATTTTAAGCATTTTTGGCATTTTTTCAGGATCGTCATTTTTTTTCTTGCACCTTTTTTCTCGCAATTGATTTTTCCTTTAATATAGCAAAAATCAGTGCATTGAACTGTAATCCGTTTCGTTATCAGAATGGCTCTAACGTGTATTTTAAGCATTTTGGCATTTTTTCAGGATCGTCATTTTTTTTTCTTGCACCTTTTTTCTCGCAATTGATTTTTCCTTTAATATAGCAAAAATCAGTGCATTGAACTGTAATCCGTTTCGTTATCAGAATGGCTCTAACGTGTATTTTAAGCATTTTTGGCATTTTTTTCAGGATCGTCATTTTTTTTTCTTGCACCTTTTTTCTCGCAATTGATTTTTCCTTTAATATAACAAAAATCAGTGCATTGAACTGTAATCCGTTTCGTTATCAGAATGGCTCTAACGTGTATTTTAAGCATTTTTGGCTTTTTTTCAGGATCGTCATTTTTTTTTCTTGCACCTTTTTTCTCGCAATTGATTTTTCCTTTAATATAGAAAAATCAGTGCATTGAACTGTAATCCGTTTCGTTATCAGATTGCTCTAACGTGTATTTTAAGCATTTTTGGCATTTTTTCAGGATCGTCATTTTTTTTTTCTTGCACCTTTTTTCTTGCAATTGATTTTTCCTTTAATATAGAAAAATCAGTGCATTGAACTGTAATCCGTTTCGTTATCAGAATGGCTCTAACGTGTATTTTAAGCATTTTTGGCTTTTTTCAGGATCGTCATTTTTTTTTCTTGCACCTTTTTTCTCGCAATTGATTTTTCCTTTAATATAACAAAAATCAGTGCATTGAACTGTAATCCGTTTCGTTATCAGAATGGCTCTAACGTGTATTTTAAGCATTTTTGGCATTTTTTCAGGATCGTCATTTTTTTTTCTTGCACCTTTTTTCGCAATTGATTTTTCCTTTAATATAACAAAAATCAGTGCATTGAACTGTAATCCGTTTCGTTATCAGAATGGCTCTAACGTGTATTTTAAGCATTTTTGGCATTTTTTCAGGATCGTCATTTTTTTTTTCTTGCACTTTTTTCTCGCAATTGATTTTTCCTTTAATATAACAAAAATCAGTGCATTGAACTGTAATCCGTTTCGTTATCAGAATGGCTCTAACGTGTATTTTAAGCATTTTTGGCTTTTTTTCAGGATCGTCATTTTTTTTCTTGCACCTTTTTTCTCGCAATTGATTTTTCCTTTAATATAGCAAAAATCAGTGCATTGAACTGTAATCCGTTTCGTTATCAGAATGGCTCTAACGTGTATTTTAAGCATTTTTGGCATTTTTTCAGGATCGTCATTTTTTTTTTCTTGCACCTTTTTTCTCGCAATTGATTTTTCCTTTAATATAACAAAAATCAGTGCATTGAACTGTAATCCGTTTCGTTATCAGAATGGCTCTAACGTGTATTTTAAGCATTTTTGCATTTTTTCAGGATCGTCATTTTTTTTTTCTTGCACCTTTTTTCTCGCAATTGATTTTTCCTTTAATATAACAAAAATCAGTGCATTGAACTGTAATCCGTTTCGTTATCAGAATGGCTCTAACGTGTATTTTAAGCATTTTTGGCATTTTTTCAGGATCGTCATTTTTTTTTCTTGCACCTTTTTTCTCGCAATTGATTTTTCCTTTAATATAACAAAAATCAGTGCATTGAACTGTAATCCGTTTCGTTATCAGAATGGCTCTAACGTGTATTTTAAGCATTTTTGGCATTTTTTTCAGGATCGTCATTTTTTTTTCTTGCACCTTTTTTCTCGCAATTGATTTTTCCTTTAATATAACAAAAATCAGTGCATTGAACTGTAATCTGTTTCGTTATCAGAATGGCTCTAACGTGTATTTTAAGCATTTTTGTTTTTTTTCAGGATCGTCATTTTTTTTTCTTGCACCTTTTTTCTCGCAATTGATTTTTCCTTTAATATAACAAAAATCAGTGCATTGAACTGTAATCCGTTTCGTTATCAGAATGGCTCTAACGTGTATTTTAAGCATTTTTGGCATTTTTTCAGGATCGTCATTTTTTTTTTTCTTGCACCTTTTTTCTCGCAATTGATTTTTCCTTTAATATAACAAAAATCAGTGCATTGAACTGTAATCCGTTTCGTTATCAGAATGGCTCTAACGTGTATTTTAAGCATTTTTGTTTTTTTTTTTCAGGATCGTCATTTTTTTTTCTTGCACCTTTTTTCTCGCAATTGATTTTTCCTTTAATATAACAAAAATCAGTGCATTGAACTGTAATCCGTTTCGTTATCAGAATGGCTCTAACGTGTATTTTAAGCATTTTTGGCTTTTTTTCAGGATCGTCATTTTTTTTTCTTGCACCTTTTTCTCGCAATTGATTTTTCCTTTAATATAACAAAAATCAGTGCATTGAACTGTAATCCGTTTCGTTATCAGAATGGCTCTAACGTGTATTTTAAGCATTTTTTGGCATTTTTTCAGGATCGTCATTTTTTTTTCTTGCACCTTTTTTCTCGCAATTGATTTTTCCTTTAATATACTAAAAATCAGTGCATTGAACTGTAATCCGTTTCGTTATCAGAATGGCTCTAACGTGTATTTTAAGCATTTTTGGCATTTTTTCAGGATCGTCATTTTTTTTTTCTTGCACCTTTTTTCTCGCAATTGATTTTTCCTTTAATATAACAAAAATCAGTGCATTGAACTGTAATCCGTTTCGTTATCAGAATGGCTCTAACGTGTATTTTAAGCATTTTTGGCATTTTTTCAGGATCGTCATTTTTTTTTCTTGCACCTTTTTTCTCGCAATTGATTTTTCCTTTAATATAACAAAAATCAGTGCATTGAACTGTAATCCGTTTCGTTATCAGAATGGCTCTAACGTGTATTTTAAGCATTTTTGGCATTTTTTCAGGATCGTCATTTTTTTTTCTTGCACCTTTTTTCTCGCAATTGATTTTTCCTTTAATATAGCAAAAATCAGTGCATTGAACTGTAATCCGTTTCGTTATCAGAATGGCTCTAACGTGTATTTTAAGCATTTTTGGCATTTTTTCAGGATCGTCATTTTTTTTTCTTGCACCTTTTTTCTCGCAATTGATTTTTCCTTTAATATAACAAAAATCAGTGCATTGAACTGTAATCCGTTTCGTTATCAGAATGGCTCTAACGTGTATTTTAAGCATTTTTGGCATTTTTTCAGGATCGTCATTTTTTTTCTTGCACCTTTTTTCTCGCAATTGATTTTTCCTTTAATATAACAAAAATCAGTGGATTGAACTGTAATCCGTTTCGTTATCAGAATGGCTCTAACGTGTATTTTAAGCATTTTTGGCTTTTTTTCAGGATCGTCATTTTTTTTTTCTTGCACCTTTTTTCTCGCAATTGATTTTTCCTTTAATATAACAAAAATCAGTGCATTGAACTGTAATCCGTTTCGTTATCAGAATGGCTCTAACGTGTATTTTAAGCATTTTGGCTTTTTTTCAAGATCGTCATTTTTTTTTTCTTGCACCTTTTTTCTCGCAATTGATTTTTCCTTTAATATAACAAAAATCAGTGCATTGAACTGTAATCCGTTTCGTTATCAGAATGGCTCTAACGTGTATTTTAAGCATTTTTGGCTTTTTTTCAGGATCGTCATTTTTTTTTCTTGCACCTTTTTTCTCGCAATTGATTTTTCCTTTAATATAACAAAAATCAGTGCATTGAACTGTAATCCGTTTCGTTATCAGAATGGCTCTAACGTGTATTTTAAGCATTTTTTGGCATTTTTTCAGGATCGTCATTTTTTTTTCTTGCACCTTTTTTCTCGCAATTGATTTTTCCTTTAATATAACAAAAATCAGTGCATTGAACTGTAATCCGTTTCGTTATCAGAATGGCTCTAACGTGTATTTTAAGCATTTTTGGCATTTTTTCAGGATCGTCATTTTTTTTTCTTGCACCTTTTTTCTCGCAATTGATTTTTCCTTTAATATAACAAAAATCAGTGCATTGAACTGTAATCCGTTTCGTTATCAGAATGGCTCTAACGTGTATTTTAAGCATTTTGGCATTTTTTCAGGATCGTCATTTTTTTTTCTTGCACCTTTTTTCTCGCAATTGATTTTTCCTTTAATATACCAAAAATCAGTGCATTGAACTGTAATCCGTTTCGTTATCAGAATGGCTCTAACGTGTATTTTAAGCATTTTGGCTTTTTTTCAGGATCGTCATTTTTTTTTCTTGCACCTTTTTTCTCGCAATTGATTTTTCCTTTAATATAACAAAAATCAGTGCATTGAACTGTAATCCGTTTCGTTATCAGAATGGCTCTAACGTGTATTTTAAGCATTTTGGCATTTTTTCAGGATCGTCATTTTTTTTCTTGCACCTTTTTCTCGCAATTGATTTTTCCTTTAATATACCAAAAATCAGTGCATTGAACTGTAATCCGTTTCGATATCAGAATGGCTAATATTTTTTCAGGATCGTAATTTTTTTTCTTGCATCTTTTTCTCGCAATTGATTTTTCCTTAATAATAACAAAAACCAGTGCATTGAACTGTAATCCGTTTCGTTATCAGAATGGCTCTAACTTGTATTTCAAGCATTTTTGGCATTTTTTCAGGATCGTCATTTTTTTTTCTTGCACCTTTTTTCTCGCAATTGATTTTTCCTTTAATATAACAAAAATCAGTGCATTGAACTGTAATCCGTTTCGTTATCAGAATGGCTCTAACGTGTATTTTAAGCATTTTTGGCTTTTTTTTCAGGATCGTCATTTTTTTTTCTTGCACCTTTTTTCTCGCAATTGATTTTTCCTTTAATATAGCAAAAATCAGTGCATTGAACTGTAATCCGTTTCGTTATCAGAATGGCTCTAACGTGTATTTTAAGCATTTTTGGCATTTTTTCAGGATCGTCATTTTTTTTCTTGCACCTTTTTTCTCGCAATTGATTTTTCCTTTAATATAACAAAAATCAGTGCATTGAACTGTAATCCGTTTCGTTATCAGAATGGCTCTAACGTGTATTTTAAGCATTTTTGGCATTTTTTCAGGATCGTCATTTTTTTTTCTTGCACCTTTTTTCTCGCAATTGATTTTTCTTTAATATAACAAAAATCAGTGCATTGAACTGTAATCCGTTTCGTTATCAGAATGGCTCTAACGTGTATTTTAAGCATTTTTGGCATTTTTTCAGGATCGTCATTTTTTTTTTCTTGCACCTTTTTTCTCGCAATTGATTTTTCCTTTAATATAGCAAAAATCAGTGCATTGAACTGTAATCCGTTTCGTTATCAGAATGGCTCTAACGTGTATTTTAAGCATTTTTGGCATTTTTTCAGGATCGTCATTTTTTTTTCTTGCACCTTTTTTCTCGCAATTGATTTTTCCTTTAATATAGAAAAATCAGTGCATTGAACTGTAATCCGTTTCGTTATCAGAATGGCTCTAACGTGTATTTTAAGCATTTTTGGCATTTTTTCAGGATCGTCATTTTTTTTCTTGCACCTTTTTTCTCGCAATTGATTTTTCTTTAATATAACAAAAATCAGTGCATTGAACTGTAATCCGTTTCGTTATCAGAATGGCTCTAACGTGTATTTTAAGCATTTTTGGCATTTTTTCAGGATCGTCATTTTTTTTTTCTTGCACCTTTTTTCTCGCAATTGATTTTTCCTTTAATATAACAAAAATCAGTGCATTGAACTGTAATCCGTTTCGTTATCAGAATGGCTCTAACGTGTATTTTAAGCATTTTTGGCATTTTTTCAGGATCGTCATTTTTTTTTCTTGCACCTTTTTTTCTCGCAATTGATTTTTCCTTTAATATAACAAAAATCAGTGCATTGAACTGTAATCCGTTTCGTTATCAGAATGGCTCTAACGTGTATTTTAAGCATTTTTGGCATTTTTTCAGGATCGTCATTTTTTTTTTCTTGCACCTTTTTTCGCAATTGATTTTTCCTTTAATATAACAAAAATCAGTGCATTGAACTGTAATCCGTTTCGTTATCAGAATGGCTCTAACGTGTATTTTAAGCATTTTTGGCTTTTTTTCAGGATCGTCATTTTTTTTTCTTGCACCTTTTTTCTCGCAATTGATTTTTCCTTTAATATAACAAAAATCAGTGCATTGAACTGTAATCCGTTTCGTTATCAGAATGGCTCTAACGTGTATTTTAAGCATTTTTGGCTTTTTTTTCAGGATCGTCATTTTTTTTTCTTGCACCTTTTTTCTCGCAATTGATTTTTCCTTTAATATAGCAAAAATCAGTGCATTGAACTGTAATCCGTTTCGTTATCAGAATGGCTCTAACGTGTATTTTAAGCATTTTTGGCTTTTTTTCAGGATCGTCATTTTTTTTTCTTGCACCATTTTTCTCGCAATTGATTTTCCCTTTAATGTAGAAAAATCAGTGCATTGAACTGTAATCCGTTTCGTTATCAGAATGGCTCTAACGTGTATTTTAAGCATTTTTGGCATTTTTTCAGGATCGTCATTTTTTTTTCTTGCACCTTTTTTCTCGCAATTGATTTTTCCTTTAATATAAAAAAATCAGTGCATTGAACTGTAATCCGTTTCGTTATCAGAATGGCTCTAACGTGTATTTTAAGCATTTTTGGCATTTTTTCAGGATCGTCATTTTTTTTTCTTGCACTTTTTTCTCGCAATTGATTTTTCCTTTAATATAACAAAAATCAGTGCATTGAACTGTAATCCGTTTCGTTATCAGAATGGCTCTAACGTGTATTTTAAGCATTTTTGGCATTTTTTCAGGATCGTCATTTTTTTTTCTTGCACCTTTTTTCTCGCAATTGATTTTTCCTTTAATATAACAAAAATCAGTGCATTGAACTGTAATCCGTTTCGTTATCAGAATGGCTCTAACGTGTATTTTAAGCATTTTTTTTGCATTTTTTCAGGATCGTCATTTTTTTATTCTTCCACCTTTTTTCTCGCAATTGATTTTTCCTTTAATATAACAAAAATCAGTGCATTGAACTGTAATCCGTTTCGT
>NW_028234403.1:57822735-57835235 GCF_977035675.1 Penaeus japonicus
CAATACTTTATTGTCCCCATTTAGGGTTTTTGGTGGGGGGGGCGAAGGGCGCCCCTTGACTGCCTACAGCTTTTTTGGGGGGCCCTTTCTCCTCTCGCTTTGACCTTTTGGGCATAAAACACCATACGCACGCACCACTCACACACCCCACACACACACACACACACCACACAACACAAATAAAATTATTTAAAAGATATTATAATATAAAATATAAATATTATATATAAATATAGACAGATAAAAAATAGATAGATAAAATAATAGATAGTTTAATAGATACACACACACACACACACCCACACAACCACACACACACATAAATAAAATATATAATATATAATATATATAGATGGGAAAGACTATAGATAATAAATAATAATATAAATATATATATATAAATATATATTATTTTTAATTTATAAATATATAGATATTTTATATTATATATAAATTTTTTATTTTGTATTATTATATATATAATAAAAATTAAAATATAAATTATATTTTAAAAAATAAAAAATTTTAATAATTTTTATATAAAAAATTTATTTAAAAACATAAAAAAATTAATATAATATAATTACATATATATTTAAAAATATATTTATATATTTTTTAATAAAAATATACATACACAAAAAAAAAAAAATAAATAAATATATTTTAAAATATATATATATTATATATATATATTTTTCTATAATTTTTTTTTTTTTAATATATATTATATATATATATAATAAAAATAAAAAACAAAAAAAAAAAAAAAAAGATTTTTTATATTTAAAAATATATATATATTTATAAAAATAAAAATATATATTTTATAAAATATATTTAATTTATATATATATATTATATTGTTTTTTTTTGGGGGTTTGTGTATATTATTATATAATTATATAATATATATATATAATAAAAATATATATATATTTAAATATATAATAAAAGGGGGGGATAATATATTTATTTTTTAAAATTTATATTTTAAAAAAAGGATATATAAATATAAAAAAAAGTTTTAATTTTTTGATTAAAAAAAAAAAACATATAAAATATGTATAAATACATATATATAGATAGATATATATATAGATATATAGATATAATATATGTATATATAAATATATACCACACATGGAGTGCACTATATATGTTGTGTATATAAATATAGATATATATATATATATAGAGATATATATAATATACAATATAATATTAGGTTTTATATAGAGATAAATGTTTGGGTGTGTGGGGGTGTTGTATATATATATATATATAAATAGAATATATAAGTATATATATATATAGAGGGTGTTTATATTAGAGATATATATAATATATATATGTATGGATATGTATTTAGATAGATAGAATATATATATAGATAATTATTTTACATATATAATGTATTAATACATATATATATAGGATAGAGATATATATATATTATATATATACTCACACATATATATATACATATACACACACATATGAGTGCACAGATCTATGTGTAGATAAAGTATGAAATATTATAGAGATATTATATAGATATATATATAGAGATATGATTATATACATATATAATTTAGATTAGATATGATATATAGATATATATTTACTTATAGGGTATGTTATACATTTGTGCAGTAACATATGTATAATGGATAGTCTTATTTATATATACATATCAGACATACATATAGATATTATATATTTATATTGTGAAAGAGAGATGAGTGAGAAGTGAGAGAGAGAGAGAGTGAGAGTGAGAGTGAGAGAGAGAGAGAGAGGAGAGAGAGGTATGATGAGAGAGTAGATAGTGAGTAGAGTGAGAGATGTAGAGAGGAGAGTGAGAGAGTGAGTGAGAGTGAGAGAGAGAGAGAGAGTAGATGTATAGTTATTGTGTAGTATATATAGAAATTTAGAGATAGTGAGTCAGTTTGATTTTAGAGTGAGTTTTTGTGATATTGAGTTTAGATTGTTGAGAGTAGATAATCGATAATTTGTATTAGAGAGATACTCTTGGTGTGTGTCAGTGTAGGTATGGGTAGGAATTTTGTTATAGGCTTTGTGAAAATACATAGGAGCTATGGGTACAGACATATATACAGATAGTGATATTTAGTAGTGTGAGAGAAAGATATTGAGAGATTAGATGTATATTGATTTGAAAGTTGGGAATTATAATTTATATAATTAGATATAAGAGATATATATTATAGATAATATTATATATTGATATAGATTGTTATATAAGTGGTGTTGTGTGGTGTTGTGGGTGGGTGTGTGTAGTTCATACATGCAGAGATATATATATATATATATATATATATATATATATAATGATATAGAGATATTTTTAATTAATATATATGAGATATATATGTAGAGATATTTAGATGTTATTGATAGTATATATTTTAGGTAGATAGGTAGATATTTTAGAGAGAGAGAGATGTATTTAGATATAATGTGATAAACTAATATTTATTAATAGTAGAGATAGAAGATGTGTGTGTGGGTGGTTGTTGTGGGTGTGGGTGGGTGTTGTGGGTGGGTGGTGGGTGTGGGGTTGGGGGGAATTTTGACTCACTCTCACACACTAACACTCACATAACACACACACACACACACACTCTGATAGAGATAGTGATTTAGTTTGTATAGAGAGATATAGTGTTAAGATGAGTTATGTTGTGGGGGGTGTGTGTGTGGTGGGGTGGTGTGTGTGTTGGTGGTTTGGTTTGTGTGGGGTTCAGGGTTACACAACACACACTCACACACACCACACACACACAACACACACACACATAGTATATATATATAATATATATAGATTAATAGAGATAGATAGATATAGATTATGTACATATATGATATATATATATAATATTAGATATATATATAATTATAATATATGGTTTATTTAGGTAGAAAGAGAAAAAAAATATATATGATTTATCTATCTTACAGACATACAGACAGATATATATATATATATTTAGCTAATATGAATATAGATAGAAGATATATAAATAAATAGACTGGGATATATATATTGTTATGTGTGTGTGGTGTGTGTTGGGTGGGTGGGGTGGTGTGTGTGGGTGGTGGTGTGGGGTGTGTGGGGTGGGTAGAGATATATATATATATATATATTGATATATATGATATATATAGATTCTAGACTAAATATAGACTCATTAACATCCATGAATGAGCGACGCCATCCTGACGGCACGCACGGCCTGTTGAGCGATAGCGCGCTTTCACCCCCCGGCCGCCCTCTCTCTGTTCCAAGCGCCAACTGGCCATTGTGACCTGCCAATAATGAGGTACCACTGGCAACCAGCTGATGTCATGACTCATAAAAGTTATATGTGCCAATGGCCATGTTCCTTGGAACAATCAAGAAAGTTTTCAACAGTGGACAATAAAAGCGAAGTAGTTTATTCGCACATGATGTCGCAGGAATAGTGCTCATGTGTAGACATACCCACACCACAAGGCATCTTAACAATACAGTAATGGAAATTGGGTATCGTCGCTTTGTTTCCAGAGCATCGAAAAGGACGGAGAAAATATATACAACCTTCGATCTCACTGGGACAATGTCCACGGTGTGTTTCTCCACTCCTCTTCTGTCTTGGATTTTTTTTTTTTTTTTTTTTTTTTTTCCGCGTCTCCTGCGTCCATCTCTCTCTCTCCCACTTCCTTTCGCTCTTTTCTCTTGCTAGGAGCTTCTTAGATTTTCCTCTTATTTCACTACTTCCAGTTCGCGTCGCTCTGTTGTTTTCTCGCTTCCGTCCCGGTGTATTCTCGTGTCGCAGTGTAAGTAAATAATCCTATTTCAACTTCCTTGTTTCATCTTCGCTTCCCTCTCGCTTCCTTCGTCTCTATCTTTTTCGCACTTCTGTTAAACGTTCCTGTTTTTTTGGTTCTTTTGCCTTCTGCCCTTTATGCGTTCCCTGTCTTTCTTACCGTCTGCTCCGTCCATGCTTTTTCCTCCTCAGCCGTTGCCACTCGCTCCCAGCCCTAACGTTCTATCTCTCTCTTCCACTCACTTTGCCTAATTTTTATGTTCTCCTGATTCTGCAGATTTATATCTTTTTTCTTCTGTAACTTCAGTCTGAGTTTAGTTATCTTTCTGATCGGCTCCTCTTTCAATTCCTGCTTATTTTTGCTTTTCTTTGCTTCTTTCCTTTGTTTCTTAATTGCGTTTGCCCTCTGTTTTCTCCTTCCTGAACGTCCGGGATCCTACTCCTTTCTCAGCGTCTCTCATAGTCCTCCTTTTCTTCTTTCCCTGCTAATTGTTCCTTTAATCCCCGTCCATTTCTCTTCCATTTTTATATCCCATAAAAGAAAAATATATAATGAACAATATTGACCAACCCTCCGACGACAAGTGTCGTAATTGCTTCAATTTATCATCTCTAAGTTATTTATCTCAGTGTGGTTGACAAGATCAAAGGGCCTATTTAATATGATACGTGGCATCCCAGCGCCTCAGGGACGCGGAGCGAACTGCATTATTAGGTCCATGAGCGAAAACCAAATTGGTATAATTCAGTGGCGAGAGATACTTGCGGATAGCAGCGAAGAGACGTGAAAGCAATGAGAGAGCAATGATACAAGAGAATTGTGTTGATAAAGTCAGATAGACTAGGAAACTGGGACGAAGAGGGAGAGAGAGAGAGAGAGAAGAGAGAGTGAGAGAGAGCTAGTGCGAGTGCGAAGCGAGAGGAGAGACAGAGAGAGAGAGAGAGAGAGAGAGAGAGAGAGCGAGAGCGAGAACGAAGAAAAGAGAGAGCCAGAGACAAGAGCGAGAACGAGCGACGAGAGAGAGAGCGAGAAGAGAGAGAGAGAAAGAGACAGAGAGGATGTGAGAGAGAGAGAGAGAGAGAGAGAGCAGAGAGAGTGAGAGAGGAGAGAGAGAGAGAGAGAGAGAGAAGAGAAGAGAGAAGAGAGAGAGAGAGAGAGAGAGAGAAGACCTAGCAGAGAGCGTGTGAATGATCTTTGCATATCGCTATTATCATTACGTTTGATTTGTCTCATTTAAGACTTACATCCCTGAAACGTGAGTAACCTTTAATAATGCTAAATATTTTCTGCTGACGATATTGATATGCTTGTTAGTGGACTCATATATCAGGTAGTAAGGACATGTGTTCATCTAAATCACGTACCTACCAGGATCAAAATGGTGAACCGGTGACTTCTGTGTTTTAAATTCGACATGAGGGAGATCTTCCTTCCCAGGCCAAACTTTCGTGGTTTTGACTCTTTGGCCGAAACAGAACCCCCGTTTTCAGAGCGCGAGGGGAGTGAGTGATCCGAACCTAAAGAGCTTATTCAGGATGGCAAGAACCAAAATGTCGTTTTAACAAAGGAATGGTTATTAAGGTTGGTGAATCAGAATCATCTCTGTGACTTGGCGATTGTACTACAGCTGATTCTATCATCGCCACCGAAAGAAGAAGGCAACATAAGCAGAAGATGTAAACAATTCTCTGAGGTGCAATGTGCAATTGTGCCATCGCCAACCGTTACTAAATCGAAAACCTTTGGTTCTCTCATTTAGGGATTCTGGAGGGGGAAGAACGTAACGAGAAGCAACAGGATGAATGCACAACTCAAATCAGTAGAGAGAGGAAGAGAGAAAGAGGGAGAGAGAGAGAGTTAGAGACAGAGGGGTGGGGGGGGGGGGGGGGGGGGGGGGGGTGGTAGGTGGAGGGAGAGAGCGAAAGAGAGAGAAAAAAAGAGAAAGAGAAAGAGAAAATGAGATAGAGTTGATAGATAGAATAGATATCTATATATATCAATCTATCTCTCTAATAGAGTCGAGCAGCGAGATCTGGGGGCGTCCTGCGTCCCGCTCGCGTCGACCTCCCGTTCGGGCGACTAACATACAGCAGCCCATCAAACCGGTTACGCGCCAATGATAGCCTTGTGGTGCGTCCTCTCGACACAAGAGACATTCGCACCAAACGTGTTGGCCCACGCGAACCACCACCACCCAGGCTGCCAAGTGAGCCCCAACGAGGTTCTTGCAGCAGTTCGCCAGAAGAAACAAAGACGATCCGATTGAATCCGCATGCACCGGGTCCTGTTTCGTGTCGACCGCTGCGTTAGCTTACCACGTTTTTTTTTCTTTAAAGTTTGATGCAAATTGAAGAAATCTCCGTAAATTTCCGCGATCGACTTGGTTTGAAGAAGAAGAAGATAAAAAAGAACTTCTCTCATAATCACGCTTCGCTGACATACGACAAATCGGAAAACAAAGGCGCGCCCAGTATGTGTGTCTTCCCTCTCGGCGTCACGAAGCGGCTGTCCGAGTGCCGTCAGCCACCTAATCGGTATAGATCCTGGCCTGGGAAGAAAAGGGCAGCTCTCTACGTAAGGCAGATGTTTATCTAATGGTGTTGAGCTGGAAGGCTTTGCGTTCTGGGAAGCGTCACGAAGGAGAGAAAAGCAACGACAAAAAAAGATCGAATTGGGATTAGAAAAGAAACTGGGAAAATCAAAACAGTAGAGAGACGAAACGAAAGAATAAAAAAGTAAAAGGGAAGTGGAGGAATGAAAGGAGAAAAATGAGCGACTTATACATATACAAACATTCGTAGTAACATAACGCATGGTAATGACCTCAGCTTCTTTGTAATATCACGAAAAGGTCAGTGTCATGCCACAAGATAATGTTTAATACTGCATAGTGTTCACGCGCCAAGGATGCCTTTCCATCAGCGTTGATCCCTGTGGGTGTTCCGCGCGGTGCGGCGGAACACAGGGCGCTTTGGCCTGGGGGGCAGGCTGAAGTCCTCTTCCTCCCTGCCGGCCGCTCAGCTGGCTTTGAGAACATTGTTGGTTGAGGTGTTGTGTGCTTATTGGTGTGCGTTGTGTGATTATGCATATGTATGTATACACATATATCTAGATTATAGAAGATAGATAGATATATGAGATAGATAGATATATAGATAGATAGATTAGTATATATATATATAATATCTATATATAGAATATACATATATATATATATATATGTGTGTGTGTTGTGTGTGTGTGGTGTGTGTGTTTGTGTGTGTGTTGGTGGGTGGTTTTGTGTGGTGTGTGTTGTGTGATTCTATGTTATATGCATTATATGAAATATATATATATATATATATATATATATATATATATATATATAAATATATATATATATATATGTATGTAGATATATATACATATATATATACATATAGATATCTATATATACAATATATATTTACATATAGATATATAGAGCTATAGATATACACACACACACACCACACACAATATATACCAATTTCGATGACAGTTAGTTTCGTACTTGGCTTTGTACAAGGCCACAGCTTTCCGTCCAGCCACGGTCGGTCTCCTGATGCTTAGCTTTTCCTGCTTCCCACATCACACTTTATATGAGACTGCGTATGCTTTGATTCCGTTTCCTTTCCTGTCACATCCCACTTGATCACGGGATGCGGTAGACAATTTCGTAATTGGTGAGCATTGATAAACCACGTTTGAATGAGAGAATGCTTATTGGTAAAGCATGATTCAGATCAAGTTAGATTAACAAACATACACAGACACGACATGACGTACATAGATTAAGGTCAATTAACTGGATAGATAAGAGAGGTTATGTGTGTGTGGTGTGTGTGTCTGTGTGTGTGTGTGTGTGTGTGTGTGTTGTGTGTGTGTGTGTATTATATATATATATTATATATATATATATATATATATATATATATATATACATTAAAATATATACACATAAAACATCCATGTAATGTGAGAGCGACGCATCCTGAGCGTCACGCCGGCACTAGTTTTGGAGCGAGAAGCGCGCTTCTTGTCACGCCCGCGGGCCGCCCTCTCTCTGTTCCAGCGCCAGACTGGCCATTGTGGACCTGGCCAATAAGGAGGTACCACTGGCAACCGAGCTGATGTCATGAATCATAAAAGGTAATATGGTGCGAATGGCCATGTGTCCCTTGGAACTAAATCAATAAGAGTTTCAGACAGTGGACATATAAAGCGAATAGAGTTATTCTCACAGTGATGTGCGCAGGAATATGTGCACATGTGTATACATACCCACACGCACATGAGGCATCTTACAATACAGTGAAAGGGGAAATTGTATTCCGTCGCTTTGTTTCCAGATCATCGAAAAAGGACGGAGAAAAAATATACGGAACCATCGATCTCACTGGGACAATGTCACGTTTTGTTCTCACTCCTCTTCTGTCTTGATTTTTTTTTTTTTTTTTTTTTTTTTTACCGCGTCTCCTGCTTCCATCTTCTCTCTTCTCCACTTCCTTTTCTCTCTTTCTCTTGCTATGATCTGTCTTATATTTCCTCTTATTTTCACTACTTCCAGTTTCGCGTCTCTTCTGTTGTTTTCTCGCTTTCCGTCCTGTTTATTCTCTTGTCGCAGTTTAAGTAATAATCCTATTTTCATCTTCTTTTTTTCATCTTCGCTTCCCTTCTCCTTCCTTCTTCTCTATCGTTTCGCACTTCTGGTTTAAACTTTCCTGTTTTTTTTTTCTTTTTCCAATTCGTTTCCCTTTTATTCGTTTCTTTTCTTTCCTTACACTTCTGCTCCGTCATGCTTTTTCTCCTCATCCGTTTCCATCTTCGCTTCCCATCTCCTAACTTTCAATCTCTCTCTTCCCACTCACTTTCTAATTTTTATTGTTCTCCTGATTCTCAGATTTATATCTCTTTTCTTCTGTTAACTTCATTTATTTTAGTTATCTTCTTATCGTCTCCTCTTTCTATTCCTTCTTTATTTTTGCTTTTCTTTGCTTCTTTCCTTTTTTTTCTTTAATTGCTTTGCCCTTCTTTTTTCTCCTTCCTTAACGTCCTTTATCTTACTCCTTTCTTAGCGTCTCTCATATTCCTCCTTTTCTTTCCTTTCCTGCTAATTTTCCTTTAATCCCTTCCATTTCTCTTCCATTTTTATATCCCGATAAAATAAAAAATATATATTGAACAATATTGACCACCCTTCCGACGACAAGTGTCGTAATGTGCTTCAATTTATCATACATCTAAGTTTAATTTATATCAGTGTGGTTGACAGATCAAAGGCTATTTAAATGAGTACGTGTTCGATCCCAGCGCCTCATGGGAACGCGTATCGAACTGCCATTAATAGTTCATGAGCGAAAACCTAAATTGTATAAATCAGTGGCGAAGCGAGATATACTTGCTGATATCATGCGAAGATACTTTAAGCAATGAGGATCATTACAATAGAATTGTGTTTATAAAAGTACAGATATGACTAGGGAGAAAAACTTGGACGAAAAGGTGAGAGAGAGATGACGTGAGAGACTTGAGAAGAGCAGAGAGAGAGAGAGACCCAGAGCGAGCGAGAGCGAGAGAGAGACAGAGAGTGAGAGAGAAGCGAAGGAGAGAGAGAGAGAGAGAGCGACGAGCGAGAACGAGAGAAAGAGAGAGAGCCAGAGAGCATGGAGCGCGGTACGAAACGAGCGAGAGAGGAGAGAGAGAGAGAGAGAGAGAGAGTTTTGAGATTGAGATGAGGAGAGTGAGAGGAGGAACGAGAGAGAGAGTGAGAGGTGAGAGAGAGAGAGAGAGAGATGAGAGAGAAGAGAGAGAGAGAGAGAGGAGAGAGATGAGAGAGACTGAAGGAGAGAGAGAGAGAAGAGGGACGAGGGGGGGATTGAGAGAGAGAGAGAGGAGAGGATGAGAGAGAGAGAGAGAGAGAGAGACTAGCAGAGAGTAGGGTGAATGAATCTTTGCATAATCGCTATTATCATTAACGTCTTTTGAATTTTCCCCTCATTTTAGACCTTAGCATCTTTAACGTGAAGTAACCTTTAATAATGCTAAATTTTTTCTGCTGACGATATAGATATTCTGTTAGTGACACAGATATAACAGGTATTATTGACATTTTTCATCTAAATCACGTACCTACCAGTATCAAAATGGTGCCTGTGAGAAACCGTGACTCTGTGTTTTAAATCTAAAATGAGGGAGATACTTCATTCCAATGCCAAACTTTCGTGTTTTGACTTCTTTGTCCGAAGACAGAACCCCGTTTTCATAGCGCGATGTGAGTGAGATATCCGAACCTAAAGAGCTTATTCAGGAAGGCAAGAACCAAAATGTCTTTTTAACAAAGGAATGGTTATTAAGGTTGGTGAAATCATAATCATCTCTGTGACTGGCGATTGTAATACAGCTGATACTATCATCGCCACCGAAAGAAAGGCAACAAAAGCAGAATAAGTAAAACAATTCTCTGATGTGCAATGTGCAATGTGCCATCGCCACCCGTTACTAAATCGCAAAACCTTTGTTCTCCATTTAGGGATTCGGAAGACGTAACGGAGAAGCAACAGGATGAATAGCACTACATCAGAGAGAGAGAGAGAGAGAAAGAGGGAGAGAGAGAGAGTTAGAGACAGAGGGGGGGGGGGGGGGGGGAGGAGGAGGGAGAGAGCGAAAGAGAGAGAAAAAAAGAGAGAGAAAGAGAAAATGAGATAGATAGATAGATAGATAGATATATATATATATATATATATATATATAGAGAGAGAGAGAGAGAGAGAGAGAGGAAAGAGAGAGAGAAAGCAAGGGAGGGCGAGACATACAGAAGAAAAGAAAAGGGAAAGAATGAGTGAAGTGGGGGGAGAAAGAGAGACAATGAGAAATGCAAAGAGAACGAGTGCACGCGAACCACCACCACCAGGCGGCCATGGGAGCAACAAAGAGGCGTTCTTGAAGAAGTTCGCAGAAGAAACAAAGACGATCCGATTGAATCCGCATGCACGTCTGTTCGTGTCGACCGCTGCGTTATCTTACGCACGTTTTTGTTTCTTTAAATTTTGATGCAAATTGAAAAGAAATCTCGTAAATTTCCGGGACGATCGTAGCTTGGTTTGAAGAGAAGAAGAAAAAAAAAAACTTCTCTTCATAATCACTGGCTTCGCTGACTTACGACATAGGGCCGGAAAACAAATGGCGCGCCCGAGTAGTGGTGTGTCTTCACACTCGGCGTCACGAAGCGGCTGTCCGAGTGTCCGTCAGCCACCTCATCGTGGGTATAGATCCTGAAGGGTTGGATAGAAAGGGCAGCTCTCTTACGTAAGCATATGTTTATCTATAATGGGTGTGAGCTGGAAGGCTTTGCGTTCTGGTGAAGCGTACACGAAAGGAGAGAAAAGAAACGTAAAAATAAAAGGAATCTCGAATTGGGATTAGAAAATGAAACAGGGAAAATCAAAACAGTAGAGACAGAAACGAAAGAATAAAAAAGATAAGAAGGGAAGTGAGGATGAAAGGCATGGAAAAATGTTGCAGACTATATACCCCCATAAACAATAACATTCTTAGTAACAAAACGCATGGTTATTGACCTCTAGCTTCTTTGTAATAAGTAACACGAAAAATGTCATTGTCATCCCGTAAGATAAATGTTATATACTGCAGTAGTTTTCACGGCGCTCAAGGATGCCTTTCCATCAGGCTTTGACCCTGTTGTTTCTCGCGCGGTGCGGCGGACACAGGTCGCTTTGGCCTGCCTGGCTGAAGGCCTCTTCCCTTCCCTGGCCTGCACGCTCAGCTGGCTTTGAGAACATTGTTGGTTGATGTGTTGTGTGCTTATTGGTGTGCGCTTGTTGATTTATGCATATGTATGTATACACATATATCTAGATTGATAGATAGATAGATAGATATATAGATAGATAGATATATAGATAGATAGATAGTTATATATATATATATATAATCTATATATATATATATATATATATATCATATAATTTTATATATGTGTGTGTGGGGTGTATAGTTGTAAAGTGTGTTCATTATCCTGAGATTGTGTGTGTGTGTGTGTGTGTGTGTGTGTGTGTGTGTGTGTGTGTGTGTTGTGTGAATCTATGTTATTATGCATATATATATATATATATATATATATATATATATATATATATATATATATATATATATATATATATATATGTATGTATTTATATATACACTTATATTATATACATTTATATTTATATATATACTTCTTTATATATATATATATATATATATTTATATATATATAGTTATACAAACACAATACACTTACACACACACATATATATACAAATTTCGATGACCAGTTTAGTTTCGTACTTGGCTTTGTACATAGTCAGGCAGCTTTCCGGTCCCAGCCACGGGTCGGTCTCCTGAATGCTTAGCTTTCACTGCTCTTCCCACAATCACAACTTATATATGAGACTGCTTATTGCTTGCATTCCTTTTTCCTTTTCCTGTCACATCCCACTGATCACGGGTGAATGCGGTAGACAATTTTCAGTAATTGGTAGCAATTGATGAAACACGTTTGAATTAGAGAATGCTTATTGGTAAGCATGATTCAGATCAAAATAGATTAAGCAAACATACACAGACACATACGTACATAGATATAG
>NW_028234403.1:57857735-57860235 GCF_977035675.1 Penaeus japonicus
GGCAGTAGGCCACATCTTAAGATGTTTAGTCTGGGCTGGACATTTTAGGATGTTTTGCGAGTTTTCTGTTATTTTCTAGACTTATAGTGATACTAGTTGGCAGTTGGTATTATAGGTCAACGTAACTGAAGGAATAAATAGCTTGTGATTTCAACAAAGGGAAAAATGCAGTCATGGAGAGGGAAATGCACTACTTGTATCAGTAAGGAAGCCTAGAAAAAAATAGTTTGACTTTTACATTGGAGAAATGCATTATCCAATATCTGCATCCTTTCAAAGCTTAGTCTTTGTCAGAGTGTGAGGGACAGCAGGAGTCCCCACCTCTTTCAGTAGGATGCATTATGGATTATATTTTTGCTAATAGAATTTTAAGCCAGGTTATTTTACAATCAGGCATTCCATGCAATTGATTCCTGATGAGGTATTTTGCAAAAATGATCAGTCATTTACAATGTGCTTTGGCAGATACCCTCTTTTTTCTTGCATTTTTATGTAGATTGTAGCAAGATAGTCTTGCAAGGAAAACAAAATAGAAAAGATGTTCCCAATAACAGCTTATATTGAGACACGTGTGTGGTAAAAATTTGTTATTGCTGCTTTGTTGCAGAAGGTTGGTGCTAATTCTAGTTGATAGTTGCAGTGCAAATTACTTGTCTTCTGTTATCTAAAGTGAGCTCTTTATTTCCAGAGTAATTCTTCCACAAAGGAAGACATGACACGTGAGAATTGACCTCTGCTCTGAGACAGTATCGTGTGCTTTTCAACCTGGCATTTGAGCAAGTGTAGATGACCTAAGATGGAGAGTACCACGTACTTCACCAGCAGAAGGGGAGGAACCAGTGTGGAAAAGCCGGAGTGTAGATAATGATGAGTGTTGTAGTGTGAGCAGAAAGAAGTGAATTGAAGTGCAGTGCAGTGAAGTGAAGTGCAGAGAAGAAAAATATGGCCTCTGTTTTTGTGCACCCCTGTGCTAGCCTGACCCTATGAGAACTCTAACTTGCTTCATAGACCATGGGTGACCAGGGGGCTCTGGCGAGTCCCAGTGAGGTGGAGGAAGGGTCGTGGAGGACATGGGGGGGCAGGAACAGCAGTTGGGAGGAGCTGCTCCCTCACGTAGGGCAGGAGACCTCTGTGCTGCTTACATCTCAGGGCAGGAGCAGCGGCAGGAACCTCCCCTTGATATGCCGTCCTTGGCGGCTGTGGCAGCGGACCACGTTGTGCTTCGCTGGCACGCGCAAGTCCTGGAGGCGCTCCATGTTCTTCCTGGCAGTTCTAGTCTGTTTATTAGTGGTTTATTCTCTTATGGAGTCGCCTCACCGATCCTTTATGAGGTAGGGTGCACAGGGCAGCTTTTGCAACACTTTTAAGACTCGTGTGAAAGTTTGTTTATTTTGGTTATTAGACTTTTTACCCCTTCCTTTCTTTCCTGTCTTTTTTATTTATGTTGTTATGTCTGTCTCCTCATTCATCTTTCTCACTCCCTTTCCTTTCCCTCTTTTTCACCTGCTCTCCCACTTTCTCTTTCACTCTCCAGCTTTCCCATCTTCCCTTTCCTTCCTTCTCTCTCATTTCACTCTCCCTCTTTTCTTTCCCCTATCCCTTTCCCTTGCCCTCCCCTGTTGTCCCTCTCTCCCATTCCCATTTTTCTTTGCCCTGTTTTATTGTCCCATTTTCCCTCCCTCTCTCTTCCTCTATTATGTTCCCTCTCCCTCTCTAACTTTCCCTCTTGCTCTCTTGCATTGCCTCTTTCTATCCCTCTCTCTCTCTCCCTCTCTCACTCTTCCAAACTCCTTGTCTACATAATGTAATCTTCCATGTCTTAAGATTATTATATATTGCTTTACATAGTATGTGAGTTATCCTTATGACTGCTTATTAGCTGGATTTGATGATTTGTATTGCCCATTTAAATTGTGCTGATACACATCTTGGATTTTTTCTCTTTCCTTTTTTCTTACTATTTTTTTTTTCTTCTTCTTCTCCCATTTGTACATTTTTTTTCATTGGCATAATACAAAAAGTGCTTTTGGAGAATATGGTTTTATTATATACAGGTATACCACTTAATTTCTGGCACATTGTTGGTTTAATCAACTGATCACCTTATGAGATTTCAGTGATACTCCTCTAAATATAGACTTCCTTTATTTTTAAAGTATCATAAAACTTTAAATTGCTCAAATGTCTAATGGAAAATCAATAAGTAAATAAATGCTTTAAGTAAAGTAAAAACTGTGCCCAGTGAACTAATCTGGCAGTTGATGGAAGTTTGAGTATTTACTCAAAAAACTCAAAATTCTGTCTGGATGAAAAGAGGTACCAGATCATCAGTTGCTGAAAAATTGGTGGTTTACCTATCTAAGCTTTTCACGCAGCACACAATTTGAAAAAAAATATATAGTCTATACATTTTGTGGTTTGCATGTCATGTTTTTTTTTTTGGTGTATGCGGCAATGCAATATTTGTATGTATTATTTATAAATTTCTTGTATATGCATT
>NW_028234403.1:57867735-57874884 GCF_977035675.1 Penaeus japonicus
AAAAATAAATTTTATATTTTTTTTTCTTCTATTTTTTATATTTTTATTTAATTTTTTTTTTCATTTTTTTTTATTTATAATTTTTTTTTTTTTTTTTTATTTTTTTATTTTTTTTATTTTTATCTTATTTTTTAATAATACCATTTTCAGTATCATATACAGCAAAATTTCCTATCCTAACCCTAACCATTAGTGGATAAATTCCCCCCAGGGTTCTAAGGTGTTTTAAATTCTTGGGGGTGAGGTTTAAGTTTGATCCAGATATTCACTCCTCCCCCCAACAGAAAATATCTATAATGTGTTCTAAATTTTTTTCTTTTAGCTAATTATTATTTATTCTTTTCTCTTCCCTTTATAAAAAATTCCCCCCCAGTCCCTAACCACAAGTACCGACCCATACAAAAATAAAATCCACAGTTATGATACAGACACCTAACCGCAGTAGTGGCAATGCTGCAGCAAATAGTGGCAAACAATGCTTGACATTCAAAAAAAACCAAACATCATTCAAAGCGTAAATTTTAGCTTCTTCTTTGCTTCTCTTTATTCTCTTTTCTTCTTTTTTTTTTGTTACTTTTTCTTATTTCTTCCTTATCTCTGTAAAGGAGGAAGTGGGAGGGGTAAACAGGGCCTGAAGAGTATCTATGGGTTTGTTTTTTCCTGAAATCACTATTATAAATGAATAGACCTCAATTACAAAAGCACACAAAAAGCAAATTGAGCATTGATAATATTTAAAAAAACTAAAAAACAAACCAACTAACAATTTCTATGTAATTTTTCTTTTTTTATTTTGTTATTTTTTTCTATTTTACTTCTTTTGCCAGGGAGGACAAAGGTGGCAATAGATGGATTCTCCAGATTCAGCGTGTGGTTGTTCGGGGGAGGGTCTGGAGTTCGTGGCTACACCTAAAATACAAACAAAAAAACCGGCCTGCGGCTGCTATTATCATCGGATGGCTGGGATGGATAAAATAATTCCTACCTCAGTAATGGGCCGACCTCTCAGTGTCCACCTTGAAGACTCGCTACATGCTCGTAAGATATATATGAGATGATATATTTGTTGCACGGAAAAGGTATTCCCCGTAACCCGGGATGTAGAAGAAAACGCAGAGGATGTCACGGTGAGTTAATCTTTTTTGTCTGCTAAGTATTCTTTTTAAGGCATTATTTGAAATGCTGTCAATATACACCGACTAATGTGTATGAAAATGTAAAGAAACTTTGAAAAAGAACATCATTTTTTTGTTAAATTCCAAAATATTGTTGGTCCACCAATACAAACTAATACACTGGCTTTAAAAAAAAAAAAAAAATATAAAAGTAAAGAAATATTCCTAGTACTACGGAATGCGCATTATTAAGGTTATAAGCACATTATTCTGATAAAAAAAATTAATTGTAGTCCGAGGTTGTTGTTATTAACTGACATGTACGCAATCGCACCCCATTCAACTGCAATATCACCAGCCCCCCCCCCCCCCTACACCAATACATCAGCCTGGTGTTTGAGATTTATATGTCAACCCCCAGTCAGTCCCTTAATCAAAAACACTGGTCCTCTCCCTACACCATTGGGGGAGGCTGGTTATTGTCCAGTCCGACAAAAATGAATGCCCACTATAGGAAATGTCCATACCCTTTCACCTTTCCAGACTCCTTGCCTTCTCTTAGGCACTCTTGCATTGCGTGCAATGCTACTACCACCTCCTCCGCATCGGAAGGCAAGCACCCGCACCAGAAGCCTGACGCACCCCGCGAGCCATAGAATCTCAGAAGCTACTGCAGAAGCATTATATGGTGGACGCCCGTGGCTTTGTGGAAGTACTCAATAAAAACACACACCTGGGTTTACCCAGTGGCCCCAAAGTACCTCAAAGACCCCAGCACGGTTTTAAAACCCCACGGTAAAGAGAACATGGGAGATAGAAAAAAAAAAGAAAAAAAACACAAAAAAGCTCCTTGGGTGAAGTCATTTTTTTTTTTGCTAGTTTTGCTGTTTTAATTGGGCAAAGTCAGTAAGCAGAGATATTAAGTATTCAAAATAGGTGCATATATTTTATTTTTATTAATCTAACATTATTTGTTTTCAATGTTTGAGACAGCCTAAAAAAGCAGGGGGTCCATATATATTTTTTTTTTGTTAAATTCTATCTTTTCTGTTATTTTTGTTTTTTGTTTGTGCTTTGAGGAGGAATTGTTGATAATCAGCAAAATTTTACTTAGAATGAGTTTAAGCATAATCTTTAAAAAAAAAACAAGCAACAGCTTTCAGCATATCTGTCCCACCCCAAACTGCATGTAGTAGTGTATTTGTTTGTCCTTATAGGACAAATTCAAAAGCTTGAAATTACATGCCAGAATAAGAGTATATTTAAATCGCCCATCGCCATAAATCAAATTCATACAAATAAAACAAAAACGGCACAAGCCCGTTAGAGCAATGGGGGCCAAAGTTAAAACCAAACTATCTCTAGGGTCCTCGGGTACACTCTTCTCTAGGGGTACTACTTCATTTTCCAGGTTACCCGTTAAAACATACATTACCACACAAAATACCAACCACCCCAAACCACGTATTTCCAGTTAAAACAAACTTTCCTTAAAACCACTAACAACAGTTAACCACCCTAAAATCACCGCCACCAACCACATATACCCCCTTCCTCCCCACCCCCCCCTCAAATAAACGAAGAAAAATGGCAATAATGCTTCTATGGGGATGCCCATAACAACAATCATCGCCTGCTGCCATATACATGTAAAATAATTGTACAAATAAAGCAATAGTGGATGTGGAAAACAAATAAAAAATTATTTATGAATAGTAAACTCTAAGCATTGCCTTGAGGCAACTTAACTACTAACTCTAAACTAACTAACCCTCTTTGATACATAAAAGCATGGTGTGGGGAGGGGTATAGGTGAGATAAAGGATGGATGGGGGAAGATTTTTGCCTGCATGAAATATCCAACACACACTATGTTTCAATCATTCACCAAGAAAGAAAAATAGAAAAAGGCAAGTAACATGACTGTCTGATAGGCCTGAGGCAGAGGAGGGAGGGCCTTCAAGGGCATGCGTGATCGTGGGACTGATGTATGTGGGACCATGTGGCTTGAGGAAATTTTTGCCAGACAGCACTAAAAATTATCAAATAGACACTGAACTGATGAGTGGCACATTCCTTCCCCCTACATTTTTTGACAAAGAATGCCTTCGAGAGGATAGGAAGACTGGACTTTCCTTTAGGACTTTAGGAGGTCAAGTCAGATACCTCACTGTTTACAAAGACTTTGTTCCCTTACTACTGCTGTCGTGTTATTTGTCTCAAAGACTAATTATCCATATTTTGTGTTTGTAATTATTTGTTGGTGAGAAAGATTTTTACTTGTAGTCTTATGTATAGTTTTAATCATGTAATGATTGTTTAATGACAGCAGAGCATGTGGATGATTTCTGGTGGTTTGGGGGCCACATGGTGGGGATGTGGGGACAAAAACAAAAACACCTCACCACCTCAACAAACTGACCCCAGCTGGTCTGGAAAGCGCAGATGCAGCGCAATAAGCAGTTTGGCAATTGAATCATGGCATTTTCCTACAGATTCAGGTAGTAAAAAAGCACAAATAAAAATTGACTGATAGAAATGTACTACCATATTGTTTTTTGTGATTTTGTCCTCTCCCTCTCGGGTAGCTTTTTTTGATTTTAATGAAATACCTTATTTTGTGAGTTGTTGACAATGTTTGACCTCTTCAATGGTGTAGCTATAGCGTGGCTCCACATCACTACTCCCGGTGTTATATCCAGTGCACACCACTCTAATGATGCATGGAAAAAAGTGGTGGAATGGTGAGAGTTACTTCGTCAGAAAGAATCCTGTCATCTCTACCCGTACCCTGCCAGACGACTGCCGCAGAGGCTTGCAATACAACTCGAAATATAATGGTAAGAGAAGCAATACATTACTCCAAAGTTAAATGGTATCTAAAAGAAGACAGGGTTAAAGACTTGTTCAAAGTATTTGGTTCGTCTTAATCAATTAAGTAGCCTTTCTATCAATCTGTAGGTGCGACCAAGGCAGGGACAAATGTGGGTTGGTCACTCACAACACCATTTTCATTACAAGTATCCATGAGGGAGAAGCAGTGTTGGAATAGAAGTATCCATGGAGGAAGGAGCTCTCCATCCATTGTCTTTAAAAACCCAGTAAGTTTGATGTCCTCCATTGCCAACATGCAAAAAAGCAAACACTTTTTTGTGGATTTATGCATCAGCCAACTTTTTTCCCTACTTTCGTCTAAACTGGGGAAGTGAATGGTTTTCTTCCCCATTAATTTTTTATGGATGCTCTCAGGATTTAATTTCAATTCCCATTAAATTATCAGGAAAGATCAAATATTCAGACACAAACACAAGGTCAGAAAGACATTGGAGAGACCCTTTTTGTAGTACACAAATATACTATACTTTGTAGCATGGGTTGCAAACTAACATGATGGCATCCCTTCTCCTCATCTTCCCCTTCTTTCTCCCAAAAAAAAAGAATCAGCATCTTCATACGTCAACCTCATCAACTACGGCAACATGACCGTCTGCTACTATAACACCTTGAGAGTCCGTCCATAAAGTTCATCCATCAAGTGCTGGAACGATTCAACCTCAACTCCAGACTGTGCCACCTCTGTCTGCAGCACTTGGTGAGAATATTTTCCCAACCTTCTTAACCCTGAGGAGAAGGATCCTATCGGGGGGGTAAGTGTTGATGGTATTGACTTTATATGAGAGTTATTTCACAACTTATAAGGAGAGAGGTTTTGTAGGAAAAGAGAAGTGAGTTTGATTTGATTTACTATTTTATGATGGATTTTCACATAATGACAGAGCTACCATTCAAAGGAATCCACCATGTGCCGACCGCCCTCCACAGGAAATTGGTCCAAGACACACGGGCGAGCAGTTTGCCCAAGTTTTTTTGGTGATTGCCCACAAAACAGCTCTCTGCTGTATTTACCTTCCTTGACCATGCATCAGCCATTGTTCCAACTAACCATCTCCAGAGACCTTTGAGGAGATACAGTCTTTAAATGCAAGAACTTCTACATGGTAGAACTGGTATACCTATGAGATCATGGTTGTTAGTTCTGTAAGCCAGGTTAGAACAGAAAATTAAGAAGATCATTTTTAGATAAATATCAGATTATTTTTCTTCTATTTGCCTGTCCAATTATCACATTTATGTTCTGGATCAAATGCATGCCTTATCTATATAACATGTTCATAGCCATTTCTTAAAAGCAGGTGGCCCATTAAAATCTCCATGATATAATAACATTTTATGAAACCTAATTTAATTGCTATTAACTAGAATATCTGTATCTATATTTATATAAAATGCCAAAAGTTTGAATCTTATGTAACGTAGGCACTAATAGAAGTTAGAGAAGAAAAAAAAAGATGAAATGAACAAATGAAAACGCCAGTCGATTCTGGCTCTATGTCAAATCCAGGGTTTTAACACATAAGCTTAACGCCTCGGATCTTTGGTTGCACTACCATAGCCTGGATGTCCGCTCCTCACCCTGTTCGGCCTGACCCAATAACTCCATCGCCGCGTCCGACACTAAAAACCACAAACATTCAGCATTCATCCAGAGCGAATTGGTTAAAGTGTGTGAAAACAGTTATGGATTAGCTTTTTCATTCCTAAGGTTTTGACTTTTGATTTAGGTACAAACCAGGAAAACCTCCACTATTCAATCACCTTGCTTATCTATCCGCTACTTTATATTTTTATTGATTTAATAATAGATATAAAGGTTGCGTTTATTGACTTTGTTTTTTTTTTTTTTCATTAAATAGTTGAATTCGCTTGAATTAATATTGTTTAGATTTTTATAATGTCAACTCTCTTACATAATTATTGTTGGAATAACCTCAATAGATTCCAACATCTTAAGAAAGAAAAAAAGAAAAGAAAGAAAAAAAATATATATATGTATATAATGTTATATGTAATAGTATTTATGTAATCTATAGATATATATAGGTATTGAATATATTAATATATATTTGTATATATATATATGTATATATATTATAAGATATATATAATATATAAATATAATAATAATATATATATGGGGTGGTGGGCGGTATATGTATATATAATAATATATATAATATATATATATATATTTATATAGTATATATAATATAATATATATAAAATATATATATATACATATAATATAATATGTAATATATATATATATTTATAATATATATATATACAATATAGATATATATAAATAGATATATATTTATATTTTATATATATATTAATATATATATTATATATATATACAACATATATATATAAATATAAATATATATATATATATATAATAGAATTTATATATATATAAATAGATATATATATTGTGTGTGTATTATATATATATATATATATGTTGTTCTATATATATATATATATATTTATATTATAGATAATATATATATATATATATGTATATAATATTTATATAATATTATATATATTTACATAATATATATACATATACTATTTATATATGTTATAATATATATAATATATTTATATATATATATATATATAATATATATATATATATATATAGGTATAGAATGATATGTATATATATACATAACATGATAGATAGTCTATATATATGTATATATTATATAATAATGTGTTATACTATATATTATATAGATATATATATGTAGAGAGATATAGATATATGTATAAATATAAATATATATATATATATATATATATATATATATATATATATATATAATACCCCCCACATAAATTTACACACACACTACCTACATATAATATATATAATATATATATATTATATTCTATATAGATATATATTTATATACATATATATATTTTGACTATTGTTGAAGTACAAACCAAGGAATACTCCAGCTAGTGCATCACCTTAGTCTTTTCTATCTCATTTATAGATTTAGTTGATAATAATTAGAAGATATATGAAGGTTCGTTTATTGCCTTTTTTTTTTTTTTTTTTTTTTTTTTTTTTTTTTTTTTTTTTTTTCATTATAAGTAGTGAAATCGCTTGATTAAC
>NW_028234403.1:57874984-57882484 GCF_977035675.1 Penaeus japonicus
AAAATTATGAATAACAGTAAACCGCAGTAACACAGAATAAAGATGAAACAAGAGAGCAAATCACAATCTTTCACACCGTAATCCCAACAAAAGGAATGATCACAGAAACATTGCATTTTCTATCGCTAGGAATTTCAAGAACATTTTGCTGCGAGCTTTATTCGACCGAGGGAGGAGTGAACTGTCCCCTTTTGATGTTTATAAGTGTTGCTGTGGAAATAGGATATGAAGAAAGAGGGAAAGAGTGAGTGACAAGTAGAAAGAGATAAGAAGAGATGAGTCCAAGTTTAAAAAAAAAAAAAATCCTATATAGTCGATTTATCTAAATATATATATTTGCATTTTGCATTTATTAATTTACATTTTTGGGGGGAAAACTGAAAATTTAGATTTTTTAACATGTAGCAAAATATACAAAAACAAACTCATATAACAATCTATTAATGCATAAGATAGTTATAAAGATTCTAAAGACGCAATCATTGACAATTTACTCAAAAAGTTACATTAGACAGTCTGGGGTAGGGAACTAATGAATAAGCATAATTGCTAGATATAAAAGTAAGAATATAGATTATCCTCATGTTGATGTTCATGATATATATAATGATATTAAAGAACCATGATGATAATCAGCTGAGTAACTTAGTTTGTCTTGCGTATGGACGAATCACATTTAATAAATATGTCATCAGCTTTTCAAGGTTTGGAAGCGACGAATAGGAAATCATACAACATAGAAGACTCAAAAGTGTTGAACAAAATCTACTGTGACAAATGTAGAAAAAAAAAACGTTCAAATAAGAATAAAGATAAACATAAAGATAAAGTTCACTCCCTCATCCATTGACGTATTCGGTCATATCTCCAACGAAATTACACGAATTCTAATGAAGATGTAATCGAACCGCGCCAATCACTCCTCTTGCACTGTGAACATATTCATTATCATTTATGCCTCAGTGTTTAAGGAGATATATTGAGAGCAGTGAGCAATTGCAACGGAAACTCGTTTGCAATCAATCCTCTTATTGGAAGAAAAACAATCAATGCTGAAGTGCGGTTAGTAAATATATATATATATATATATATATATATATATATATATATATATATATATATATATATATACATAATAATATATATATATAATATAGATATATATTATATATATTTTATATATATATATATCAAGGAATTAAGAAGTAAAACCGGACGTTCAATAATTAAAGCGAGGACTTGGCCTGGCATGAATAAGCTGCACTTCCGGGTCCACTGTTCAAATGTCCAAAATCCGGGAGCAATTGTCTCAAGACTATACAGAAATAACGTATGGATATTGTGGTATGGCATTACCATTGTTATGTGAAATGTTGAACATCCGGAAGGAACGTGTCTCAAGAATGTCTCAAAATTTTCTTTCCGAACTTTTGGAACCAAATGTTGGACAATCACTTCTAGAGGATTTACCTAATTCCTGATTCTGTATAAATTATAGATTATCTAGAAACCCTATAGTGATCCTCATACGGCAATGCATGAGCCAGAATTATTGATCATGAACCCGATGTGTTATATTTCAGTGTCATTCACTCTTGAGTCATTATTGCAAAACAATAATAATAATAATAATAAAATAAATAAATAAATAAATAAAAATATAATAAAATTTCACATGCTTTCTCTTAATGACAGTTTCCACTCACTTAAAACTAATATTTTTTATTATTCACCCTTTTCTCTGCATCCAGATATTTGCCTCCAGATTAACTCTTTCCATTTTAATAAAGTTTTTTTACACTATTATAGTCACTAAAGAAATAGTTAATCAATGGTCAACTATCTCAATAGGATTGCATGAATAAAGTTTTCAACAGGTATTTGCATTCTTACGTTCGGTTTTGCTAAACCATCATATCGGTTGCTTTGTTCCTTTAATTTTGTTATAAGTATTATCATTTGTTTGTTAGTGAGTTAATAGCATAATCATTATTATTGGTATTATCAATACTGCATATGGTCATCATTGTTTATTATTGCCAATTACATCTCGGGAAAATCTTTAAAACAGAAGGTAATATTTTAAAACAAGTGAAAAACAAAGAAAATTCTTCCCATGCCGGGAATCGAACCCGGGCCTCCTGGGTGAAAGCCAGGTATCCTAGCCACTAGACCACATGGGAGTACAATCATGGGTAATACTTGGAATACAAATAAGAAATATGCATTCTTATACTCTCTCTCTCTCTCTCTCTCTCTCTCTCGCATCGTCGCGCATCCTCTCTCTCTACTTTCCAGCGCTTCTCTCCTCTCTCCTCTTTTCTCTCTCTCATCTCTCTCTCTCCTTCTCTACCTCTTATCCTCTCTCTCTCTCTCTCTCTCTCTCTCTCTCTCTCTCACTCTCCTCCTCTCTCTCTCTCTCTCTCATATCTCCTCCATCCCTCCCTCCTCTCGTCCTCCTCTCTCTCTCTCTCTCTCTCTCTCTCTCTCTCTCTCTCTCTCTCTCTCTCTCTCTCTCTCTCTCTCTCTCTCTCTCTCTCTCTCTCTCTCTCTCTCTATATATATATATGTATATATATGTGTATGTGTATGTGTAAGTGTGGGTATGTATGTATGTGTGTGTGTGTGTGTGTGAGTGTCCATGTGTATATGCGTGCATGTATATATTTATATATATTAATATAATATATATAATATTATATTGATACTATAAGAAAATAATATATATAGATATATATTACATGTAATATTATAGGAACATATATATATTATATTTATATATAATATATATTACATATATATACAAATATAATATATATATATATAAATTATATATACATATAATATAGTTACTTTTATATTGATATACATATATATATATGCATATATATACATGCATATATATTTAAGATATATATATTATATATATAAGTTATATATATATCAAATTCTATCTATTGATATCTATCTATCTAATCTATCTTCTCTCTCTATATATATACATACATATATATATATATATATATGTGGTAGATAGAGAGAATGAGGATATAATAATGAATCACTATTGATTAAGTTAATAAGATATTTTCTTCATTAATAATAGAAATGCTCTGATGTTGGATGTAGGTGTATTCATATATACTGTATACAAGTGCTTTGTCTGTATTGTATGTGTTATCTATCCTTATACTGATTAATAAGTATAGTATTTAATATATATATATATAAATTATTATATATATAAGATGATACCCTATGTGATACAAAAATAAATGTAGTTTTAATATATCTGATTATATTATTAACATTTGTAGCAATGGCCGCAACTTTGGCATCCACGCAGCTTTGCAATCAGCAGTTCCACCTAACGGAGAGGGATATTTCTTTCTATTTATTTATCATATTTTATTTCTTTACTAATTTAGTTATCATTTTTTAATCAAGAATATTGAAGAAGTATAGTCTCAGCAAGACATATACATTTTGCGTAGAATGTCGTTATAAATCAGTCACGCAGTCATTGCATCCTATTATATACATATTTTTATATTAAATATTATATGTATAATATTATATATCTATATATATTATTTATATATATATAATATAAGAATAATTACATTAAATTAAGTTAACTTATAATACAGTATTAATATATGTTATATCTGTGTGTTATGAAGTACATCCTAGAATATCATATATATGATACATATATATATATTATAATATATCTTATATTTATATATCATATATAATAGTATATTATATAATATTATTATATATATATTATTTTATATATATATATGTATACTGTATCATCCACCACACACAACACATATCACCAGACACACACACACACATACACATACACACACACACAGCACAACACACACATCACACACCACACCTTATATGTATATTTTATATTATATATGATATATATCATATATATATATATATATATTTGTATTTTTATTAATGTTATATATATTATATATAATTATAAATATTTCATAATTTATATAATATATATATACGCAAATACATATGTTATATCATAATTTTATGTATATGATATATATTGTTTATTATATATATATACTATAATTTATATATATATTATATTATGTTATATGATAAATATTTTATCTTATGTTTTCTCTTTAGTAGCTCCACATGCAGATGTTTATACCAAGACGCCACTCGATACTGTTTTGGAGGATCTGTAAATCACAAAACACCTGTGTAAGAGAACACTACTCGACGGCGGGGGCATTAATACACTACGCGGTCTGTTCCTGTCGGTTTCTGATAATAAAATCTATATGTGTGTGTGTGTGTGTGTTGATATATAGTATATATATATATATATGATATATATATATTTATATATATATATATATATATATATATATTTATAATATGTGTTGTGTATATAATATATATTTATATATATATTATAAATAAATAAAGTACAATATATATATTATATATAAATTTATATATCATATAAATACATATACTATTTTATATATATATATATATAATATATTTATATTATACTACATATTTATACACGACACACACACCACACACACACACTACACACACACTGTCAGCGACACACATTTATATACATAGAATATAATATATATTTTATATTAATATATATATATATTCTATACATATATTTATATATTATATACATAATATACATTATATAATATATATAATATACTATTATATATATTATATATTATATATATAATATATATATATTATAATATATATATATCATATATATATAAATATATATAGTATATATTATATATTACATGGATATTTATATATAATATACATATATAATAATATATATATCTATATATATATTTTATATATATATATATATATATATATATATATAATATATATATATATATTATATTTATATTTATATATTATGTATTATATATAAATATACCAAAACAAATTCTATACCGTGGTTGATGGATTATGGCATGAAAATAAACGCTGATATGTATATATATACATATATAATTTTATACATACATATCTATGTATATATACCTATTATATACGCATATATTATATATTATGTATATATAATATCCTGTAGTATATGATACATATATAATATGTATATATATCTAGATATACTATATATATATTATATAATATATAAGGTAATATATATATATGATATAGTATATATATATATATGTAGGTGTGTGTGGTGAGTATATATAATGTATATATATATAAAATATAATATTATATATGGATGGCACACAAATGTATATATATATTAGTATATGATATATAATATGTAATGTGTGGTGTGTGTGTGTGTGATGTGTGGTGTGTGTGTGTGTGTGGTGTGTGTGTGTGTGTGTGTGTGGTGCGACAGCTGTGTGGTGAAATGTGTGGTGTGAGTGTGTGTGTGTGTGTGTATTGTTCAAGTATTAATATATAATGATCTTATAATATACATACATATATATTACATATATATATATTATTATTACATATATATATATATATATATATGATATATATTTTTATTATGTATATATGTATGCATGTTAGTATGCAGTATATATATATAACTATTTATATAGTATATATATATATATATATATGATATATATTAATATATATATTATATATATATACTTCAACACTGACACACATACACACACACCACACACACACACGATATGTAGGTATATATGATTTGTATGTATAGATACAGTATATATATATTATAATATATATATATATATACTAATTATATTAATAATATATTTATATTAATAGATATATTATACTCCACACTGATCATCATTCATACACCACACACACTCACACTCACCATCTCACACCACACACACACACCATATATATATATTTATATAATATATTGTATATTATATATATATATTTATTATATATATGATGGATGATATTTTTATATATATTTATCATATTAGTATATATTTATTTTATATATTTATATACTTATAATATATTTATATTAATGAATTATATATATATTTATATATATAGAGTTATATATATTATTATATGTATGTATTATTGCTAATTGTGTTTATTGTATATATGATATTTTATATATTTATATTTAAATATTGTATATTTATTTTATAAATATGTATATATGTATTTACAATATATATATGAAATATATATATATATATAATAGATATATCATCTATAATATATACTGTATTGATTATCATTATATATATATAGAAATATATATATATATATATATATATATTATATAATATTATATATGTATATGTATACATATAAATCTATAGTATAATATATATATATTATATATATATTGATATATATATATGTATATGTATATGTATATATATAGTGTATATACAATATTATATATAATCTCATATATATATATAAATATAATGTAGAGTTATTTATATTAATCGTTATATAGTATATATATATATATAATGTGTGCTTTATATATATATATATTATATATAATTTATATATATAGTATATATATATAAATGTGGTTGTATTTATTATATATATATATTTTATATATAGTAATAACTATATGATATATATAAATGTGTATGCATTTATATATAAGTATATATATATATAACTATATATATATATATATATATATATATATATATATATATGTATATATATGAAATATAATTATATATATATATATATATATGAGTGTATTTGTATATATATATGATAGATACAATATATAAATCAAATTGTGTATATCTTATACTATATATATATATAATATATATAAGATCTATATTATAATCATAGTTATATATATATATAGTATATATATATTTATTGTGTATACATAAGAAGTATATACATGGTGTAATTCTAATTATTGTAATATATATATATATTATAACATATATATGTATCATATACATAGATATATATAATAAATAATACTATATATAATTAAATGTATATATTATATACATATGTATGTAATATATTATATATGACCGTATATTAGTATTATATATGGTACTGATAATATATATTATATATATATATATATATTTATATATATATATATATAATTCTATGTGTGTGTGTGTGTGTGTATGTGTAGTGTGTGTGTGTAAATTTGTATATATATTATATATTATACATATTTATATTTTATTTATATATGATGTTGTGTGTGTGTTGGGTGTTGTGTGTTGTCGTGTGTGTGTGTGGTTAGTGTGTTGTGGCGTTGTGTGTGTGTGTGTGCTGGTGTTTTGATGCGTCTGTGGCTGTGTGTGTGTGTGAGTATGTGTATCATATTCACATTGCTATAGCATTCTACATTTATAATCCCATGTGGTCTAAGTGGCTAGCGATACCTGGTGCTTTCACCCAGAGAGGACCCGGGTTCGGATTCCCGGCAGGGGAATCCATGAGAGG
>NW_028234403.1:57887484-57889084 GCF_977035675.1 Penaeus japonicus
TATTCTACTCTAATATCATCTATGTCTGTGTGTGTGTGTAGCGTGGGTGTGTGGAGTGTGTTGTGTGTGTGTTATGTGGTGTCCGTGAGAGTATATATCTATCTATAACACTATATAAATATATCTAAATCTCATCATCCTATCACTCATATACATGTATACATACATACATACCTATCAACCGTCCATATGAGTGTGTGTGTGTGACAGTGTGTATGTGTGTCAGTGTGAGTATATCAAATTCTAATATATTATATATAGTCATTCATATCATATATATATATGAACTATAAATAAATATATAATCACACAATACGGTATATATACAAGCATACATATAAAATATATATAGAAGTATATACTTCTGATATATATATAATAAATATAGGATTATATATAGACAACTGTCTATATATGTATGTATATATCTATAAATAATATATAAACTACACACACACACACACACTCACACACACATACACACACACACGCACACCACCCACCCACACACCGCTCCACCCACACCCAACACGCCACACCCACACACACACACACCCCCCCACACCCATTATAAATATATATATAATATATATGTTACATGTTGCAGGTATATATATTTATACATATATAAATACATATATATACACAGCCACACACACATACCTATATCTATATATAAATACTCAATATAAATATATACTATATATATATATATATTATATAGGATATCATCTACATAATATAGATTTATCTCTCTACATTTACTATACCATATATCAATATCAGTATAATATATATATATACATATATAGTATATCTATCATATATGATATATATATACAAATCACGTTTTTATGCCTATCATCAACCACGGTAGAATTTGTTTGGTAAATTTATATATAATAATAAATCTACTATATATATCTATATATATATATATATCTATATATTCGTCTAGAAATATATATATCATATATATAATATAGTAATCAATGTATATATGTCAATATATATAAATCTATGTATACTATACAATATATATATCATTTATATAACCTATATCATATAGATCTCAATATATATACATATATATATATATATATAAATATAAATCATATATATATGGGTAATATATGTATATATTATATATACTATAAAGTATCTGTATAAATATATCATATATATATACTATAACATATAAAATATTTAGTATATATGTGTGTGTGATGTGATGTGTGTGCTCGTGTGTGGTGTGTGTGATAGTATACAATCTATTAATATATATATAAATATATATAATATATATAAATATATATATTTATTTATATATATATAAATAGATAATATATATAGAATTTATTATCTTATTTATTTATATATATAACTATATATTTATACACACACATATATATAATAGATAATATCTATTATATATATATATATATATATATATATATATATTTATATAATATATATACACACACACACACAACACATATAGATTTAATAACAGTACCGACGAACAGATCGTAGTGATAGCCCCGCCGTCGAGGTGTTTCCTTACACAGGTGCTTTTGTGGGATTAATCCACAAAACGTTA
>NW_028234403.1:57891684-57903507 GCF_977035675.1 Penaeus japonicus
AAACACACATCCCTCCCATGTACCTGCGCCTCAAGCCTATCATGTTCCATCCACTCCCATCATCCATCTCTTTGTTTCCCTTCCTCTTTCATTCTCTCTTTCTCTCTTTCTAATCTTCTTATCTGGGTCTACCTCCTTCTCCCCCTTTTTCAGTGAATTTCTTTTCATCACCCATTCTACAATTCAACCTCCACCTTTGATCTCCCCATCTTCCTAATCCAACGAGGCTGCATTTGATCATCTCCAAACACTTATTCGGGGATTCGCCAATTAGGACACCCAAGGTCCCTGTGTACGAGTAAACACAGATCAAATTTGGTTTATATCCGGACAGTAAGACAAATTATGGATCGTATTCCGAATGATTTCCACGTTTGTAAATAGTGTTTCATTAGATTGCGTTAGAGATTGGTGTCTTCGAGTCATGGTTAGACTGCATTTGATTGAGAATTGCAAAGTCACATGGGCATCAGAGAGAGGATGCAAGAGATGGGGTGGGAGGTTGGAGGGGGAGGGGGGGGATAATTCGATTGAATGAATAGATAGAGAAAGATGGATTTGTACAGATGTGTAAGTGCACATGTAAATACACATGCACATACATATGTACATATGTTCACACACTTGTATATACTTTCTCTCTCTCTCTCTCTCTCTCTCTCTCTCTCTCTCTCTCTCTCTCTCTCTCTCTCTCTTTCTTTCTCTCTCTCTCTCTTTCTCCTCCCTCCCTCCTTCCTCCTTCTGAGTGTGTCCTACTACCAACAGAAAAACGTGCATGGCAGGTCAAACACCAAAGTAATCTTTTGAAACCTCGTAGATGAATGAACGTCAATGAAAGAGAGGAAACAGCTTTGTCTAACCACACACACACACACACACACACACACACACACACACACACACACACACACACACACACACACACACACACACACACACACACACACACACACACACACACACACATACACACACACACGAATATATATGATATGTAGTTAGATGAATAGATAGGTATATCTAATTTGATACAGATAAATACAGTATACACATTCTCTACGATCGATTACACTTTTACATACTTCGTCTCCCTCTCTCTCTAGTTTGCGGTTTCTCGTTTTCTTTCACATCTCTGATATCTCGTTTTCTTTCTCGGCTCCGTTTTTTCGTTACTTCGCCCTCTGTCACACCTCCGTTTTCTCATAATTTCTTTCGTTTCCCATTCATTCGTTTTCTTTCTCTCTGCTTTTTCTCGTTTTCTTTCACATCTGTAATTCATTTTTTTTACGCACCTCTTTTCTTGTTTTCTTTCATGTGCCCGTTTTCTGGTGTTGCGGGTTTTTATTTCACGTATAATTTTCCTCGTTTTCATTTACGTCTCCGCTTTCTCGTTTTCTTCCACTTGACCAATTTCTCGTTTTCTATCACGTCTCCGTTTTCGCGTTTTCTTCCACGTCTCCGACTTCTCGTTTTCTATCACGTCTCCGTTTTCGCGTTTTCTTCCACGACTCCGTTTTCTTTTCTTTTTTCTTATTTTTCTTATTTTTTGTGAATAAAAAAGGACCTCTTGCATTGATGATCCTTCTTGGTTCATCTTTTATAAATCCGTTATTCATGTTTTTAGTTCATCGTCCCGCATCCTTTGTTTGTCTTTACATTGGGATTTTTATCTCTATTGTAGAGTGTTCCTTTCATCTTCTTCTTAGCTTCTCTTTCATCTCTTTCTTTCTTTCTCTTATGTTTTCTTTACGGTCTTTTTTTTTTTTTTAGATTATTATTATTCTCTGTCTCAGTGGTCTTTCTCTACTTGTCTTCTTCTCCTTCTCCTTCTTCTTTTCTGTTTGTTTACTCTTTCGTATTCTGATTTTTTTTTTTTTTTATTGTTTTTAGATTATTTTGTTTCTGCGTTTCTTCTTCTTCTCCGTCTTCTTCTTCTTCTTTTTCTTCTATTTGTTGTTTACCCATTTTTGTCGTCTCTTCAGAATTTGACTTTATTATCATTACTACTGATTGTCATTATTATACTCATTAACATTGTTTCTGTAATTGTTTTTGTTGCTATCGTTATAATTATCATTCTTATCAATTTGTCATTATTATTGTTATCATTATTAGTATTATTCTATCAATATTAGTATTATTCTAACTATCAATATTAGTATTATTCTATCATTATCATTATGATCATTATTATCATTATTATTGTTACCTTTATCATAACCATTGTTATTCTTATCATTATCATTATCATTATTTTGATTATTATCATTATCATTACTATTATCATCATTATCATCATCAACGTCACCATTATTCTTGTTACTATTGTAGTCCTTATCGTTATCACTGTCATCATTATTTTCATTTCATTATTATAATTGTTATTATCCTTATCATTTTTATTAGCCTCATCATTGTTATCATTATTATAATTATTGCTATGATCATTATCATTAATATCACCGTTATCATTATCATTATTATCATCATCATTACCATTATTATCATTATCATTATTATCATCATTATCGTTATTATTCTATCATCATCATTGTTATTATATATTTTCATTTTCATATTTATCATTTTATCATCTTCATTATACTTAATACTATTATCATTATTGGTATTATGATTATTATGATTATAATAATCACCAGTATCAATATCATTAGCATTATCATCGTCATTGTTATTGTTGTTGTTATTATTGTTAGTGTTATTATTAATCATAACACTATAATGATAATAATCTATAATCATGATAATCATTATTGTTATCAATATCGTTATCATTATCGCCACATCATATCATTATCATTATCATCGTTATCATTATATCATTATCATTATTATTATCAGCTATAGTGTTATCATTATCATAATAATTTATATTGTTATCATTATTGTTATCATTTTGTTTTATCATTTTTATCATCATTATGTTTTTGTAGTTAAAACAGTAAAAATATCATTAATAACATTATCAACGCTATCAGTACTATTATTCGCTGTTCTAGTAACAGTAGTAATGTTATTATCATCATTATCATTATCATTTCATTATCATTATTGACATTTTCTCTGTTGCTGTTATCAATATCATCAGCAGTGTTATCATATTTTCATTGTTATCCCTGTAGTTGTTTTTGTTGTTATTTTTTTAATTATAAATATATTTTTTATGATCATTGTTCTTACTATTATCATTATTGATATTAATATTACTATCATTGTTTTTCGATATTATTATTGTATTTTATGATCTTATCAAAATTGTTATTATTATTGTTATTGTCATTATCAATATCATCATCTTGTAATGCTTAACCATTTTTTATTTTTTCTGTATTACTATGATTATTGTTATTTTCATTGATAATGTTGTAATTATCCTCAAAATTGTTATTACCATTAAATATTCCTCTCATATCTATGATTATTAATATCATCATTATTACCAATTTTATTAATGATATCATTACCGTTATTACTATCATTTTTATTATCATTATCATTATTAGCATCAATATTATTATTATGGTAATTATCATTTTCAGCATTACTATCAATCTTGATATTATTGTCATCATACTTGGTTTCATTGTTACTGTTATCATCATTATCATTACATTATCATCCATATTATCATTATTCATCTACGTCATAAATTGTATTATATTAGCATTATCATTAATAGTAACATTACTATCATTATTATTACCTTCCTTATAATTATTACTATTGTTATTATTACTATTATTATCATCATTATCATCATTATCACTATTTCACCAATATTGATACTAACACGAAAAACAGATTACTCTTAACCTTACCTGTCTCCTCTTCCTCCCCTCTCCCTTTCTCTTCCATCTCTCTCCTCTTTCTCATCTTTCTCCCCTCTCCATGTTCTCTAACTCCTCTCCCCCTCTCCCCAAACCCTTTCCTCTTTCTCCCCTCTCCATACTCTCTATCCCCTCTCTCTTTCTCTCCCATCTCTCTCCTCTTTCTCCTATTTCTCTTCTTTCTCCCCGTGCGGGGTCCATACTCCTCTACCGGTACGGCCCCCCCGTCGTCCCGGCCTCGAGATCCCTCTCTCTCTCCGGGAGCTGGCGTGCGCGCAACTCTCACATCCTCTTCTGCGTCCTCGCATTGTTCTCCCACGAGTTACAGAAGACGAAGGAGGGAGGGTGCGGGGGGTAGGGGGATATGACGAAGAAAACAAGTGGGTAGGGGGCGTCCCTCTCACAACAGGGCAGGGAACCGTGGAACGGGTGGGGGGGAACACATCCTTTGTCTCGGCCCAAAATTAACTGCTTGAGGCGAGGGCAAATAACATATCAAACAGTTCTTGCTAGATGAAAGGCGATGCTTAAATGCCTCCGACCCTTTGAACTCTTCGAGACTCTGGCCGTGTTTTGAAGGCGTTCTGTCCCTTGGTGTTTTTTTTTTTTTTTTTGGATTTTAAGGGAGGATGGAGACTTAAAGGATTTTTTTTAAAGGGAGGAGGGAGGATTAAGGATTTTTTTTTTCTTTTAAAGGGAGGAGTGAGGATTAAGGATTCTTTTTTTTTAAGGGAGGATGGAGGCTTAAGTATTTTTTTAAGGGAGGGGAGAGGTCGAAGATTTTTTCTAAGGGAAGAAAGAGGTTACAAAAAATTCTAAGAATAGAGAGAGGTTCCAAGATTCTTTTTATGTATATATATAATATATATATAAGTTAATATTTATATATATATATATATAAATATATATGATAGGTAGTATATTTATTTGTGATGTATTGTATGTATGTATGGTATGTATATATACAGTATATATATATAGTATTATATATCTAGTAGTATAAATTATATATATAAGTATAATATATATATATATATATATATATATATATATATAGTTATATAATGTCTGTGTGTGTATGTTTATGCATGTATGTGTGTGTGTGTGTGTGTGTGTGTGTGTGTGTCGTGTGTGTGTGTGGAGTGTGTGTGTGTGTGTGTGTGTGTGTAACGATAGAGAGTATATAGGTGATATATTATATAGTATCATATATATATTATATATATATAGTATATATAATATATGATATATATAGTGTGTGTGTGTGTTGTGGTTGTGTGTGTGTGTGTGTGTGGTGTGGTTGTGTGTGGTGTGTGTGTGGTGTGTGTGTGTATATATATATATATATATGTTATATATATATATATATATATATATATATATATATATACATATGTATATTTATACATATATATACATATATATATGTTATAGTATATGTATATAATATATATATAATGTATATATAATAATATATATAGTATATATATCGGTAGCATATGTATATATATAGCATATATATACATATATATGTATAATTATAGTATGATATATATATATAGTAGTATAGTATATATATATATATATATGTATATATAATATGTATATATATATATGTATATATATATATATTATATATATATATATAGAAAACATATATAATATAATGAACATATAATATGTATGTGTAATGTATAGTATATATATATATATATATATATATATATATATATATAAATATATATAATAGGATATAAAACGCGAGATATATATAAATAATAATATATATATATATATATAATATATATATACATATATGAATGTATATATATATCTTATATAATATATATATATATATATATATACATATATATATATAGAGAATATATATATATATATATATATATATGCGGTGTATTAATATAAATATAGAAGGAATATTATTAATATATATATATATAATATATATATATACATATTATATATATATATATATATATAATATAAATATATATATTATATATATATACAATATATATATAGTATGTAATGTATGTATGATATAATAACATATATATACATAGGGGTATATAAATATACCATATATATAATGTCTGTGTGTGTATGTTTATGTGGTTTGTGTTGAGTGTGTGTGTGTGATGTGGTGTTGAATGGTGAGTTGTGTGTGTGTAAGTGGAAATATGTGTATATAGGTATAAATATACTCCAAATATATAACAATAGTATATAAGTCTAACATATAGTATATTATAGGTAACATATAGATACCATATAGTATGACCTTATATATCTAAATCATATATAATAGTATAATATATATACTATACTATAGTATACAACCAGGGATATCATATATCTAGGCAGGAGGACAATATATATATGTATAGGTGTATAAAATATATAGGGGGGGGGGGGGGAGGGGGGGGGGTGGGGGGGGGAGGGGGGGTGGGGGGTGGAGGGGGGGGGGTGGTCATAAATATTATATAAAATATATATATCACTAATATAAATATACAATATAAATTATATAATAATATATATAGTGAAAATATATATAATATATATATATATCTGTGTGTGTGTAGTGTTTGCGTGTGGAAGTGTGTACATACCAGGTAATGTATATATATATTATATATCATACATCTAAAACGTATATATAGCTATATACAATATACTATAAAATCAATATAAATAAATCTCTCTCTATATACTATCATGGGTATGTAAATTAGTATGTATCTATATATATAATAATATAAAATATCATATAAAAATAAAACTATATATGAAAGTATGTCAGAAAAAACTAAATATATTCATCTATATAAATCAACTATAACTCACTATCTATCAACAAAACAGACGTCTATATAAATCTATAACAATAACTCTCTAAATAAAAACCTCACCACACTCAATATCACAAATCACTAAATAAATATGAATCACACAATCTAACTAAAAAATAAAAATATAACAAAAACACCATAAATTAACTCACACAAACTAAATCTCACTAAATATAAACTATAAATCTTAACCAAAAATAAATAAATGTAAGAATGACTAAATAAACAAATAAATACAATATATCACTCCAAATAAAAAAAGACTTAGTTAGATCATTTTATGTTGAGATAGAGAGAGAGAGAGTAGTGAGAGAGTGAGTGTGCGAGTAGCGTTAGATACTGAGTCTCACTCACAACAAACTCAAACTACTCACTCTCACACTCTCACCACACACAAACAAACACACCAACTAAATGAACTCTCTCACTCTCACACAAACACTCACAAACAATCACTCAATCACACACTCCAACCCAGACCAAACACAACCACCCACACTCAACAGACACTACCACTCACAACAAACTCTAACTCACACAATCAAACACACACACTCACCCACTCACTCAAACACTCACAAACACAAACACTCTAAAACACACTCCACACTGTCTGAGATGAGAAGAGAGGAGAGCGAGAGAGAGAGTACATACCTTCTCATCACTCAACTAGAATTCTATAACTCAATCAATATATCTAACACACAAAGAAAATCTATAAAAACACAATAAAAAAAATATAAAACTAAGTCAACTGAAAGTATAAAACTAAAACTCAAACAAAAACTCTAAATCTATAAAAATCAAAAGTATGTATGTATGACCTATATATAACAAAAAATATAAAAATATAACTATAACACTCTAAATATAGAAACAATTATATCTAAAAATATATTAAATAGAGAGAGAGAGGGAGAGCAGGAGAGAAGTAGAGAGATAGAGAGCGAGAGAGAGAGAGCGATAATAGAGAGAAAGAGAAGGAGAGAGAGAATGAGAGAGAGAGAGAGAGAGAGAGAGAGAGAGAGAGAGAGAGAGAGAGAGAGAGAGAGAGAGAGAGAGAGAGAGAGATACACACACATATACATATATGTTTCATTCTTGACGCCGCGCTTTCCAACGCCCGCCGCACCTTCTACCAGGACCCTCCCCCCAGAGAGACTTCTCACCTGCCTGTCCTCAGCCTTCCTTACACCGAGGAAACCCACTCTCTTCGTCGCTCGCTGCACCCTCTCAACTGCAGGCTTACCTTTCGCCAGGTAAACACTGTCCGTCGCAACCTGATCCACCCCTGGCCTCCTTCTTCTGTTAAGGTAGGCAACTATGCCATCCATTGTTCCTCCTGCGAGAAGCAGTACTTCGGGGAGACCGGCGCTTGTCTCAACAAGCGTGTGTCTCAACACAAGTACGCGGTATCCAGGGGACACTCCAACAACGCTCATTTCTGCCAACAATAGGACACAGGACATCGCATAGACTGGTCAACTGATCACATTCGGTTTCCCGCAGATTGGTGAAACCTTCCCTTACTAACAGGCCACCGAATTTCAATCTCAGCAGTGGTTTTGCTCCAGCTGACAGTCTTCTATCCTCACACATTCTCAGACTGTTACCTTACACAGACCGTCTGACCCGATGACCTGACCTGCACCGGTTCCGTCCAAAATCCGCGCCCAGCCCCGTTCCGCTAAACTTGCCTCACATGACTCTTTGTACCCGAACCCCTATTTTTCCTCTTGTCCTCCTCCACCTTAGACAGAATTTTGGATCCCAAAGGATCTGTAAAAAAAATTCTGAATAGAATGTTTTTCCGGGCCATAAAAACACACGTATTGTTTTTGCCTTACAGTATTTAAATATATATATAAATATATATATAAATAATTCTATAATAAATAATATATATATTCTATTATAAAATGTATAGTAATTATCATAATCATTGATTTTTGCAAATTTATTGTTGCGACACGTTTTTTTCCCTTATAAATAATCATCTATAACTATTCACATAAATCAAAGCAAACATTAAAACAAAAACTTAAATTACTTTAAATGTTTTTTATCCTTACTATCCTTCTGACATTATATTTCTTTACATCTTGTTATTATCATTACCCCTTCCCCGGAGGGCAATTTTCATAAAAAACATCTGTAATAGGCTTTTAGTAGCATAAAAAAAAGTGTGAAAAATAGTTATTTTGTATTAGTTGGAAAAGTATTTATGAAAATAAGTCTCTCATGAGTTAAAAAAAAAAAAAAAAAAAAAAAAAAAAAAAAAAAAAAAAAATTTATATTTATATTAAATATATATAAATAAATTATAAATATTTAGCAATAGCCCCTTAGATGTCGTCACCTTTCCTAAACCTCGTCCCATCCAAGCTCCTACAACAGTGCGAGTATATACATTTTGTCCCTTTCATAGCTTTCATTTCTTTAGGTTCCCGTCGTGTTATGCATAGCTTGGCGCTCATCCTTTTGTGATCAAAGAGAAATTCCCCTTTTTGATACTGTCCCGTCATTGGCCCTTTTCCTTCTCTCTCTTCATCTCTTTTGCTCTTTGGGCCTTTTTCTTCAGTCTGTCTGTCTGCTGTCTTCGACTTGATGCTGTCTCTTCTTTTCTCTTTCTCTTTCTCTTTGCCTTTCTCTCTTCCCTATCTCTCTATCTACTCTCCTCGCTCTCTCTCTCTCTCTTTCTCCCTTCTTCTCTCTTTCTTTCTCTATTTCCCCTCTATCGTCTCCCCACATCTCCCCTTTTCTCTCTCTCTCTTTCTCTCCTCTCCTCTCCTCTCTCTCTCTTCTATCTCTCTCTCTTTCTCTATTTTCCTACGTTCTCTCTCTCTCATCTATCATTATCTTCTTCCGCCTCTCTCTCCCTTTTTTTTTTCTATTTCTCTCAATCTTCTCCCTCCTCTCCTCCTTTCTCTCCCCCTCCCCCCTCTCTCCCCTCTCTCTCTTCCCCCTCTCTCTCTCTCTCTCTCCCTTCTCTCTCTCTTTCTCCTCTTTTCTTTTTCCCCTCTCTCTCCTCCCATCTCTCTCTCAACGCCCCCCTCTCTCTCCTCCCTCTCTCCTCTCCTTTTTTTTCTCATTTTTCTCTATGTTTTCTCACCTCTCTCTCTCTTCTTCTCTATTTTTTCTCTATCGTTCCTCACTTTTCCCTCTTTTTCTTTCCCCGTTTTTCTCTCTTTCTCCAATTCATCTCTCTCTCTCTCTCCTCTCCCTCATCCCTCTCCTCCTCCTTCTCTCTCTCTCCCCTTTTCCCCCTCTCTCTCTCTCCCCTCTCTCTCTTTTCCTCTCCCCCACTCTCTCCCTCTCTCTCTCTCTCTCTCTCTCCTCTCCCCCTCCCTCTCTCTCTGTTCTCTTTCTCTCCTCCCCTCTCTCTTTTTCTCTCTCTCTCCCCTCTTTTTCTCTTTTCCTCTCTTTCTCTCTCTTTCTCCTTCTCTCCTCTTCCCCTCACTTTCCCTCCATCTTTCCTTCCTTCTCTCCTCCCTCTCCCCCTCTCTCCTTCTCTTCCCTCTTCCTCCCTCTTCTTCCTCTCTCTCCCTCTCCTCTCTCTCCTTCCCCTCTCTCCCTCTCCTCCATCCTCCCTTCTCCCTCCTCCTCCCTCTCCCCTCTTCTCTCTCCTCTCCACTTTTTTTTTCTCTCTTTTTTCCTCCTCTTTTTCCTCTTTTTCCCTCTTTTTTTTCGTTCCCTCTCTCTCTCTCTCTCTCTCTCTCTCTCTCTCTCTCTCTCTCCCCCCCCCCCCCCTCCCCCCCCCCCCCCCCCCCCCCCCCCCCCCCCCCCCCCCCCCCCCCCCCCCCCCCCCCCCCCCCCCCCCCCCCCCCCCCCCCCCCCCCCCCCCCCCCCCCCCCCCCCCCCCACCCCCCCCCCCCCACCCCCCCCCCTCTCTCCTCCTCTCTCTCTCTCTCTCTTTCCTCTCCCTCCTATCCGTCTTCTATCTATCTATCTGCTACTATCTATCTATCTATCTATCTATCAATTTTCTATCATCCTCTTCTAATACCTCATCTCTCTCTCTCTCCCTTTCCCTTTTGGCTTCCTCCCCTACCTGGGGGTTCCCAAACAGTCTCCCCTCAAGAAGGTGGCTTTCTCGACAACTGCCTCCAGGTTTAACATCAACAAAATTTAAAAGGGAAAAAAAGAGTGAGAAGAGAGGGAAGAAGAGGGGAAGGGGAGGGAGGAAGAGGGGAAAGGGAGAGAGAGAGGGGGGGGGAGGGAGAGGAGGGGGAAAGGGGGAGGGGGGGGAGGGGGAAGAGAGAGGGGGGAGGGGGGGAAAGGGGAAAGGGGGAGAGGGAGGGGAGGAGAGGGAAGGGAGGGGGAGAGGGAGGGGAGGGGGGGAGGGAGGGGAGAGGGGGGGGGAGGGGAAAGGGAGGGGAGAGGGTGGGGGAGGGAGAGGAGGGGGGAGGGGGGGAAGGGGAAAGGGGGGGGAGGGAAAAAAAAAAATTAGAAAAAAAAGATTTAAGAAAAAAAAGAAAAAAAAACCCGACCTTTAAACCGGGAAAAAACCTTTTTCCCCTTAAATATTCTCTTTGGGGTTTTTTCTATAAGAAGCACTGGGATTTTTTCATCATTTTAATGAGAAGCTCTTTTCCTAAAACCCTGTTTTTGCCCTTCCCCCCCCGAGTTTTATCCTAAAAAAAAAAGAAAAAGGGGGGGGGAGTGAGATGAGAGAGAGTGTGGGGGGGGGTTAGAGGGAGAGAAAGAGAGGTGGAGAGCGGGGGGGGAGGCGAATGAGAGAGAGAATTGGGGGGGGGAGAGTGAGGAGAGAATAAGGGGGATATGAAGAGAGGGGGGAGGGGTAGAAAAGGGGGAGTTAAAGATAGGAGGGGGGGTGAGAAGAGTGAGAAATGGGGGGGGAGAGGGATAAGATTTAAATACACGGAGAAAAAGAGAGAGATTAGCCAGAAAGAGAGAGGGAGGCCGATAAGAAAAAAGGGGAAGAGGGGGAGAGGAAGAGAAGAGAGAAAAAGTGAGAGAGAAAAAGGAAACCTAAACGCAACGGGCCCCGAAGCCTACAAAATAGGTATAACTTTTTTTCTTTATTTTTTTTTTTTTTTCTCTCCCCTTTTTTTATTTTCTTTGTGACACGCTAAGTCAAA
>NW_028234403.1:57903607-57916107 GCF_977035675.1 Penaeus japonicus
GCAATTGATTTTTCCTTTAATATAGCAAAAATCAGTGCATTGAACTGTAATCCGTTTCGTTATCAGAATGGCTCTAACGTGTATTTTAAGCATTTTTGGCATTTTTTCAGGATCGTCATTTTTTTTTTCTTGCACCTTTTTTCTCGCAATTGATTTTTCCTTTAATATAGCAAAAATCAGTGCATTGAACTGTAATCCGTTTCGTTATCAGAATGGCTCTAACGTGTATTTTAAGCATTTTTGGCATTTTTTCAGGATCGTCATTTTTTTTTCTTGCACCTTTTTTCTCGCAATTGATTTTTCCTTTAATATAACAAAAATCAGTGCATTGAACTGTAATCCGTTTCGTTATCAGAATGGCTCTAACGTGTATTTTAAGCATTTTTGGCATTTTTTCAGGATCGTCATTTTTTTTTCTTGCACCTTTTTTCTCGCAATTGATTTTTCCTTTAATATAACAAAAATCAGTGCATTGAACTGTAATCCGTTTCGTTATCAGAATGGCTCTAACGTGTATTTTAAGCATTTTTGGCATTTTTTCAGGATCGTCATTTTTTTTTCTTGCACCTTTTTTCTCGCAATTGATTTTTCCTTTAATATAAAAAAAATCAGTGCATTGAACTGTAATCCGTTTCGTTATCAGAATGGCTCTAACGTGTATTTAAAAATATTTTGGCATTTTTTCAGGATCGTCATTTCTTTTTCTTGGACCTTTTTTCTCGCAATTGATTTTTCCTTTAATATAGCAAAAATCAGTGCATTGAACTGTAATCCGTTTCGTTATCAGAATGGCTCTAACGTGTATTTTAAGCATTTTTGGCATTTTTTCAGGATCGTCATTTTTTTTTTCTTGCACCTTTTTTCTCGCAATTGATTTTTCCTTTAATATAGCAAAAATCAGTGCATTGAACTGTAATCCGTTTCGTTATCAGAATGGCTCTAACGTGTATTTTAAGCATTTTTGGCATTTTTTCAGGATCGTCATTTTTTTTTTCTTGCACCTTTTTTCTCGCAATTGATTTTTCCTTTAATATAGCAAAAATCAGTGCATTGAACTGTAATCCGTTTCGTTATCAGAATGGCTCTAACGTGTATTTTAAGCATTTTTGGCATTTTTTCAGGATCGTCATTTTTTTTTCTTGCACCTTTTTTCTCGCAATTGATTTTTCCTTTAATATAGCAAAAATCAGTGCATTGAACTGTAATCCGTTTCGTTATCAGAATGGCTCTAACGTGTATTTTAAGCATTTTTGGTTTTTTTCAGGATCGTCATTTTTTTTTCTTGCACCTTTTTTCTCGCAATTGATTTTTCCTTTAATATAGCAAAAATCAGTGCATTGAACTGTAATCCGTTTCGTTATCAGAATGGCTCTAACGTGTATTTTAAGCATTTTTTGCATTTTTTCAGGATCGTCATTTTTTTTTCTTGCACCTTTTTTCTCGCAATTGATTTTTCCTTTAATATAACAAAAATCAGTGCATTGAACTGTAATCCGTTTCGTTATCAGAATGGCTCTAACGTGTATTTTAAGCATTTTTGGCATTTTTTCAGGATCGTCATTTTTTTTTCTTGCACCTTTTTTTCTCGCAATTGATTTTTCCTTTAATATAGCAAAAATCAGTGCATTGAACTGTAATCCGTTTCGTTATCAGAATGGCTCTAACGTGTATTTTAAGCATTTTTGGCATTTTTTCAGGATCGTCATTTTTTTTTCTTGCACCTTTTTTCTCGCAATTGATTTTTCCTTTAATATAACAAAAATCAGTGCATTGAACTGTAATCCGTTTCGTTATCAGAATGGCTCTAACGTGTATTTTAAGCATTTTTGGCTTTTTTTCAGGATCGTCATATTTTTTTTTCTTGCACCTTTTTTCTCGCAATTGATTTTTCCTTTAATATAGCAAAAATCAGTGCATTGAACTGTAATCCGTTTCGTTATCAGAATGGCTCTAACGTGTATTTTAAGCATTTTTGGCATTTTTTCAGGATCGTCATTTTTTTTTCTTGCACCTTTTTTCTCGCAATTGATTTTTCCTTTAATACAACAAAAATCAGTGTATTGAACTGTAATCCGTTTCGTTATCAGAATGGCTCTAACGTGTATTTTAAGCATTTTTGGCATTTTTTCAGGATCGTCATTTTTTTTTTCTTGCACCTTTTTTCTCGCAATTGATTTTTCCTTTAATATAGCAAAAATCAGTGCATTGAACTGTAATCTGTTTCGTTATCAGAATGGCTCTAACGTGTATTTTAAGCATTTTTGGCATATTTTCAGGATCGTCATTTTTTTTTTCTTGCACCTTTTTTCTCGCAATTGATTTTTCTTTAATATAACAAAAATCAGTGCATTGAACTGTAATCCGTTTCGTTATCAGAATGGCTCTAACGTGTATTTTAAGCATTTTTGGCTTTTTTTCAGGATCGTCATTTTTTTTTTCTTGCACCTTTTTTCTCGCAATTGATTTTTCCTTTAATATAGCAAAAATCAGTGCATTGAACTGTAATCCGTTTCGTTATCAGAATGGCTCTAACGTGTATTTTAAGCATTTTTGGCATTTTTTCAGGATCGTCATTTTTTTTTCTTGCACCTTTTTTCTCGCAATTGATTTTTCCTTTAATATTACTTGCATTTTTTTTCATGCACCTTTTTTCTCGCAATTGCTTTTTCCTTTCATATAAAGAAAATCAGCGCATTTAACTCTAATCCGTTTCATTATCTGATTTTTTCTGGCGTGTATTTTAAGCTTTTTTTCAGAATCGTATATGTTACTTGCATTTAATTTTTTTCACCTTTTTTCTACCAATTACTTTTGCCTTTAATATAACGAAAATCAGCGCATTTAACTGTAATCCGTTTCATTATCAGAATGGCTGGAACGTGTATTTTAACCATTTTTGGTGTTTTTTTCAGGATGGTGTATACTTCCATTTTTTTTCTTACACATTTTTCTCGCAATATCTTTTTCTTTTAATATAACGAAAATCAGCGCATTTAACTGTAATCCGTTTCATTATCAGGATGGTTCTAACGTGTTTTTTAAGCATTTTTGGCTTTTTTCAGGATCGTATATAATACTTGCATTTTTTTTCTTTCACTTTTTTTCTTGGAATTGCTTTTCCTTTAATATAACGAAAATTAGCGCATTTAACTGTAATCTGTTTCATTATCAGAATGGCTCGAACGTGTATTTTAAGCATTTTTCGTTTTTTTCAGGATCAAGTATATTACTTGCATTTTTTTTCTTGAACCTTTTATCTCGTAATTGGTTTTTCCTTTAATATAATGAAAATCAGCGATTTTAACTGTAATCCGTTTCGTTATCAGAATGGCTCAAACGTATATTTTAAGCATCTTTCGCTTTTTTCAGGATCAAGTATATTATATGCATTTTTTTTCTTGAACCTTTTATCTCGCAATTGCTTTTTCCTTTAATATACCCAAAATCAGCGCATTTAACCCTAATCCGTTTCATTATCAGAATGGCTCTAACGTGAATCAAGCGTTTTTTTTTCAGGATCGTATATATTACTTGCACCTTTTTTCTAGCAATTATTTTTTCCTTTAATATAACGAAAATCAGCGCATTTAACTGTAATCATTATCAGAATTGTATTAACCTTTATTTTATGCATTTTTTTTCAGGATCGTATATATTACTTGTATTATTTTACTTTCACCTTTTTTCTCCCATTTACTTTTTCCTTTACTATAACGAAAATCAGCGCATTTAACTGTAATACGTTTCATTATCAGAATGGCACGAACGTTTATTTTAAGCATTTTCGTGTTTTTTTTAGGATCGTGTATATTACTTCCATTTTTTCCCACATTATTTCTCGCAATTGCTTTTTCCTTTATTATAACGAAAATCAGCGCATTTAACTGTAATCCGTTTCATTATAAGTATGTGTCTAACGTGTATTTTAAGTATTTTTGTTTTTCAATTTCGTATATATTACTTGCATTTTTTTTCTTGCACCTTTTTTCTTGCAATTGCTTTTCCTTAAATATAAGGAAAATCAGCGCACTGTAATCCATTTCATTATCAGAATGGCTCTAACGTGTATTTTAAGTATTTTTGTTTTTCTTTCAGGAATGTATATATTACTTTCATTTTTTGCACCTTTTTTCTCGCAATTGCATTTTCTTTTAATATAATGAAAATCAGCGCATTTAAGTGTAATCCGTTTCATCATCAGAATGGCTCTAACGTGAATCAAGCATTTCTTTTTTTTCAGGATCTTGTATATTACTTATATTTTTTTTCTTTTTTTTTTTTTTGCTCCTTTTTTCTCGCAATTGTCTTTTCCTTTAATAAACGAAAATATGCGCATTTAACTTTGATTCGTTTCATTATCAGAGATGTTCTAACCTGTATTTAAGCATTTTTGGCTTTTTTTCAGGATCGTATATATTACTAGCCTTTTTTTTCTTGTACCTTTTTTCTAGCATTTGTTTTTTCCTTTAATATAACGAAAATCAGCGCATTTAACTGTAATCATTATCAGAATTGTTTTAACCTGTATTTTATGCATTTTTGGCTTTTTTCAGGATCGTATATATTACTTGTATTATTTTACTTTCACCTTTTTTCTCCCAATTACTTTTTCCTTTAATATAACGAAAATCAGCGCATTTAACTGCAATACGTTTCATTATCAGAATGGCTCGAACGTGCATTTTAAACATTTTTGGCTTTTCTCAGGATCATTTATATTACTTCCATTTTTTTCCATTTTTTTCTCGCAATTGCTTTTTCGTTTAATATAACGAAAATCAGCGCATTTAACAATAATCAGTTTCATTATGAGAACGGATCTAACGTGTATTTTAAGCTTTTTTTTCAGGATCGTATATATTACTTGCATTTTTTTTCTTTCACCTTTTTTCTCGCAATTGCGTTTTCCTTTAATATAACGAAAATCAGTTTATTTAACTGTAATCCATTTCATTATCAGAATGGCTCTAACGTGTATTTTAAGCATTTTTGTTTTTTTTCAGGATCGTATATATTACTAGCATTGTTTTTTTGTTGATGTTTTTCTCGCAATTGCTTTTTCTTTAATATAATGAAAATTACCGTATATAACTATAATTCGTTTCATTACCAGAATGGATCTAACGTGTAATTGAGGCATTTTTTTCTGGATCGTATATATTACTTGCATTCTTTTTTTTTTCTTTCTTTTTTCTCGCAATTGCTTTTTCCTTTAATATAACGATAATCACATCTTTTAACTGTAATTCGTTTCATTATCAGAATGGTTCTAACGTGTATTTTTAGCATTTTTGGCTTTTTTCAGGATCGTATATATTACTCTTTTTTCCATTTTTTTTCGCAATTGATTTGTCAAATAATACAACGAAAATCAGCGCATTTCATTATTAGAATGGCTCTAACGTGTATTTCAAGTATTTATGGCTTTTTTCAGGATCGTAGATATTAATTGCATTTTTTTTTTTGCACCATTTTTCTCGCAATTTATTTTCTTTTTATATAACGAAAATCAGAGGATTTAACTGTAATCCTTTTCAATATCAGAATGGCTCTAACGTGTATTTTAAGATCTTTTTTTTTCAGGATCGTCTATATTATTTTCGTTTTTTTTCAGGATCGTCATTCTTTTTTTTTTTTTTTTTTTTGCACCTTTTTCTCGCACTTCCTTTTTTTCTTTAATATAACGAGATCAGCGCATTTAACTGTAATCCGTTTCATTATCAGAATGGCTCTAACGTGTATTTTAAGCATTTTTGGCATTTTTTCAGGATCGTCATTTTTTTTTTCTTGCACCTTTTTTCTCGCAATTGATTTTTCCTTTAATATAACAAAAATCAGTGCATTGAACTGTAATCCGTTTCGTTATCAGAATGGCTCTAACGTGTATTTTAAGCATTTTCGGGTTTTTTTCAGGATCGTGATTTTTTTTTCTTGCACCTTTTTTCTCGCAATTGATTTTTCCTTTAATATAGCAAAAATCAGTGCATTGAACTGTAATCCGTTTCGTTATCAGAATGGCTCTAACGTGTATTTTAAGCATTTTTGGCATTTTTTCAGGATCGTCATTTTTTTTTCTTGCACCTTTTTTCTCGCAATTGATTTTTCCTTTAATATAATAAAAATCAGTGCATTGAACTGTAATCCGTTTCGTTATCAGAATGGCTCTAACGTGTATTTTAAGCATTTTTGGCATTTTTTCAGGATCGTCATTTTTTTTTTCTTGCACTTTTTTCTCGCAATTGATTTTTCCTTTAATATAATAAAAACCAGTGCATTGAACTGTAATCCGTTTCGTTATCAGAATGGCTCTAACGTGTATTTTAAGCATTTTTGGCATTTTTTCAGGATCGTCATTTTTTTTTCTTGCACCTTTTTTCTCGCAATTGATTTGTTGCTGCAAGCTGCTTGGTGTTCTGGACAGGGCCCTGTGATTTTTTTTTTCTTTAATCTGCCGGTTGCGTGAGTTGGATCTACTGCGGTCCTTAAGGTGTGTTTGTGTGTGGGTTGTTTCGGCCTGACAGCGTTTTGTGTAGCCTGAACCGGCATTTGTACCATCGGTTCTGCTACCTTTTTTTGTTTTGTTTGGCAGGGTGTCGAGGCGGTTGTGGTGGCAGATGTGCTGTTGCCTCTTGTTCAGGTGACTGGGTGACGTTTGTCGGTGATCTTACGTTTTCTCGCCTGATGTGTGTGTTGTGTGCTGTTATATGAGCTTTATCTGGTTGTTCAGTGCCATGGTTGCCGAGGTTTGTGTTGGGAGGAATTACTTTTAGAATCCCCATGAGTCGGATTCTCCCAGGTCGAGCAGTGGGAAGTTGTTTCGGGCTAGGGTATTTTTTGCATGTTGTCTGAAACCGACTGTTAGGTTCTGGATGTGGGCATAGGTGATAAGGATTTCTTTAGAAAGATTGTCTGGGAGTGCCAGCTGCACTGTCTGTTTTATTTTCCTTTTCTTGGCTTATTAATGGTTTCCAGGTGTTTTGAGTTGAGCTACTTCTTTTATTAGTTTTATTTCCTTTTCTTTGTCTTTTTCTGTCATGATTTCCTTTGTCTTTTTCTGTCATGATTTCCTTTGTCTTTTTCTGTCATGATTTCCTTTGTCTTTTTCTGTCATGATTTCCTTTGTCTTTTTCTGTCACGATTTCCTGGGCACTTTTTATTTCTTCCGTTTTTGTTGAAGGATAGGATTAAGAAGGAAATGTTGAGAGAAAGAGTGGCAGTGGGAGAGTTGCGAGAGGCCAGGCTGAGGTGGTTGGGGCGCGTTGTGCGGAGAGAGGAGAGCTACGTAGGGAACAGAGTGAGGAAGGAGGTGGTTGGGCAGAGAAAGAGGGAAAGACCAAAGAGAAGATGGAAGGACTGTGTGAACGAGGATCTGATGCAAAGGGATTGAAGGAGGAAGATGCAAGAAACAGAGCACTATGGAGGGCAAAAATTCGTACCGGCAACCTCACGTGAATGGGATTAAATCCAGAAGACAAGATACAACAACAACAACAAAAAATGTAAGTAATATATGCGATCCTTAAAAAAGACAAAAATCCTTAAAATAAACGTTAGTGCCATTCTGATAATTAAACGGATTACAGTTAAATGAGCTGATTTTCGTTATGTTAAAGGAAAAAACAATTGCAAGAAAAAAGATGCAAAAAAAAAAAAATGTAAGTAATATATACGATCCTTAAAAAAGCCAAAAATACTTAAAACACACGTTAGAGCCATTCTGATAATGGAACGGATTAAAGTTAAATGCGCTGATTTTCCTTATATTAAAGGAAAAAGCAATTGCTAGAAAAAAAAGTGCAACAAAAAAATGCAAGTAATATATACGATTCTGAGAAAAACAAAAATGCTCAAAATACACGATAGAGCCATTCTGATAATGATATGGAACACAGTTAAATGAGCTGATTTTCGTTATATTAAAGGAAAAAGCAATTGCGAGAAAAAAAGTGCAAAATCAACAACAACAAAAATGTAAGTAATATATACGATCCTGAAAAAAGTCAAAAATGCTTAAAATACACGTTAGAGTCATTCTCATGATGAAACAGATTACAGTTAAATGCGTTGATTTGCGTTATATTAAAGGAAAAGACAATTGCGAGAAAAAAGAGTTAAAAAAATGCAAGATATATGTACGGTCCTGAAAAGAAATAATTGCTTAAAATACACGATAGAGCCATTCTGATAATGAAAAGGATTACAGTTAAATGCGCTGATTTTCGTTATATTAAAGGAAAAAAGCAATTGCGAGAGGAAAGATGCAACAAAAAAATGCAAGTATTATATACGATCCTAAGAGAAATGCTTAAAATATACGTTGAAGCTATTCTGACAATGCAATGGATAACATTTTCGTTATTTTAAAGGAAAAAAGTAATTGCGAGAAAAAAGGTGCAAAAATAATAATAATAAAAAAAAAATAAATAAAAACTCAAGTAATATATACGGTCCTGAAAAAAAAGCAAAAAATGATTAAAATACACGTTAGAGCCATTCTGATAATTAAACGGATTACAGTTAAATGAGCTTATTATTATTATTTTTTTTTTTTAAGAAAAAAATAATTGCGAGAAAAAAGGTGCAAAAAAAAATGTAAGTAATATATACGATCCTGAAAAAACATAAAATGCTTATAATACACGTTATGAATAATGAAACGAATTACAGTTAAATGCGCTGATTTTCGTATTATTAAAGGAAAAAATAATTGCGAAAAAAGGTGCAACAAAAAGAAAAATGACAGTAATATATACGATCCTGAAAAAAAGGATAAAAAGTGCTTAAAATACACGTTAGAACTACTGTGATAATGAAACGGATTACAGTTTAATGCACTGACTTCCGCTATATTAAAGGAAAAAGCAAGAGCTAGAAAAAAGGTGCAAGAAAAAAAAAATGCAAGTAATACAGTATACACGATCCTGAAAAAAATGCTTAAAATACACTTTAGAGCCATTCTGATAATGGAATGGATTACAGTTAAATGTGCATATTTTCGCTATATAAAAGTAAAAATCAATTGCGAGAAAAAAGGTGCAAGAAAAAATATGCAAGTAATATATACGATCCTGAAAAAAACAAAAATGCTTTAAATACACGTTAGAGCCATTCTGAAAATGAAACGAATTACGGTTAAATGCGCATATTTTCGTTATATTAAAGGAAAAAGCAATTGCGAGAAAAAAGTGAAAATATATATATATACGATCTTGAAAAAAACAAAAAATCCTTAAAATACACGTTAGAGCCGTTCTGATAATGAAACGGATTACAGTAAAATACGCATATTTTCGTTATATTAAAGGAAAAAGCAATTCCGAGGGAAAAGGTGCAAGAAAAAAAAAATGCAAGTAATATACACGATCCTGAAAAAACAAAAATGCTTAAAATACACGTTAGAGCCGTTCTGATAATGAAACGGATTACAGTTAAATAAACATATTTTCGTTATATTAAAGGAAAAAGCAATTACGAGGGAAAAGGTACAAGAAAAAAAAATGCAAGTAATATACACGATCATGAAAAAAGCCAAAAATGCTTATAATACACGTTAGAGCCATTCTGATAATGAAACGGACTACAGTTAAATGCGCTGATTTTCGTTATATTAAAGGAAAAAGCATCTCCGAAAAAAAAGTGAAAGAAAAAAAAAATTGTCAGTGATATACACGATCCTGAAAAAAAACGAAAAGCTTGAAATACACGTTAGAGCCATTCTGATAATGAAACAGATTATAGTTAAATGCGCTGATTTCGTTATATTAAAGGAAAAAGCAATTGCGAAAAAAAGGTGCAAAAAAATGCAAATAATATAGACGATCCTGAAAAAAAGCTTAAAATACACGTTACAGCCATTCATAATGAAACGGATTACAGTTAAATGCGCTGCTTTTCGTTATATCAAAGGAAAAGGCAATTACGAGAAAAAAGGTACAAAAAAAAAAAAAAAATGCAAGTAATATATACGATCCTGAAAAAGCCAAAAATCCTTAAAATGCACGTGAGAGCCATTCTGATAATGAAACGGATTACAGTTAAATGCTCTGATTTCTTTATACACAGCAATAACAACAGCCCTGTAAGGCTGCTGGACGGCATAGAACCTGATGCGTCTTACTAGAGCATTCGAATGTATGCCCAAGAACCTCGCAAATACGACTGGCCGACACACATCAAATTGGCAAAGAAATCGCCAAAGGTAACATCAAATTGATTTATTCCGACTCATCCAATGCAGACATGGTCACAGCCAACACTTTACACAAAAACCTCCTTGCTGGTGAGATGGACATCTCCTACATACACATAATAGGGTAAAAACATATAAACTAGCTGAGCAATGGATACCTTCCTGCAGAACAACAGAAATTATGACTTTGTTCTCTTTGATAATTAACCGCCTCACAATAGTACGAACAGTGGAATATCTACCGCCGCAATGAGCTCTGTAACATGTATAGCATATACGACCCACACATAATACTGCTCGACAACCATGATCTCGACAAAACAAGCAAATAAAGATACACACATATACAACATACCAAACAGATCACTCAGGTGAACGAAGCGCCATTAAAATTAACTTCAAACAAAATACACAACAACTTCACATCAGAGCTCATGGAAATTAATACACCACGTGGTTCCATCCTCAGCAACAATTTACCTACCGCCACGACGACCTCATATACTTGGCCAGGACGTATTCCAGCTCCTCAGACACAGAAAACCTACATATATACTCGGAGACTGGAATGCACAACACCACACATTCGGCTACAGCTACACAAACGCCGTGTGACGATATTTGGCATCTCGCATCCTCGACGGCACACTACAACACATCGGCCCACACTTCCCAACACGCATAAACAACTGATCAGCAACCACACCAGACATCATCCTCACAAACAAACATGCGCACCTAAACATTCACCAAACACAAGGTGATATCACAACGAGCTACCACCTCACCATCATCACCACAATACCAACAAACGCAATAACATACTATTATATATTTCCTCTACTGTGTGTGTATGTGAGTAGGTGTGTGGTTGTGTAAATGAAAGACGGAAGAATGTAGTAACGCATTTTAATATCGAAATACAAATATACGTCTCTGACCGTGACTCGAACTCGGGACCTCATTATGAGAATCCCGGCTCCTAATCCCCAAACTATCTATTAAGAGGATTGAATCCATGGAAATTACCTATATACTCTTAACTAGAGTATCTGTGAATGTAGAATTTCTATTGCTACACCAATACGTGAAAGGTATGATTTCTAGGTAGATTTACTACTCTTTACACAGACTAAGGTTGGCGATTATGTCTAAACAAGTTATTACGTCAATAAAAGTACATTACGTCATAACATATTATACTTTATACAAGTACAAATGCGGCACAATATAAACACAATAGATAAGCACTGCAACACACAGGCGATACTAGAGATACATGAGATGTAGCGCTTGGCCTAGCGTTGATTGGTCCTTTAGTGGACCACAATACATCTCGCAGCGGTCCCTACTTCGATATCTAGACACCCGCCGGTGTGTACTGTCGTTTTCACGCAGTGTGGCTAGAACGTCGACCTGTGAGTCAGGAAGAAGACGATGGCAGTAAGATTTCGCATAGTACCCTACTCCAAAGAAAACTCTTTGCGCAACCTGACAGGAGGCGCAACTGATTTATCTTTTTTCGTGTTTTTATTTTATGATGAGATTTGTTATTTGATTTATATCGGTGAGTTTGTATATTAGGTTGTTTCTTTATTTTTCTTATTGTTATCTCTTAAAAGACCAGGCAGGTTTTTATTGTTCTCAAACCCTTTTTTATGATAATCGGGAATTGATCGCTTTTACTCGTCTATCCCTGCCCCTATTCAATTCTTATGTTCTAGTATTTTACACTGTTTTTCTTCTAAATATGTTGAATATCACCTTTGACATCAAATTTGACATTTTATCCTAGGAGTTGCGGTTTCGCTTCAGTTCATATTCTTCTCGAAATTCCAAGTGTTGTGGGAGCGGAGCGCGGGGAAGAAAAAAGAAACAGGAGAGAGGGGCAGATCGGGCCAAGCCACAGATCCTGATAATAATTATTATAATTCATTCACATATTATCAAAGTCCGAATACAGCTAAAAAACATGCGTTTGCCTATCTTTTCATATCTTTATGTTATCTGAAAAATTATCGTTATATTTTTTTTCTTAGATTATCATTGTTTTCCAAGAATGATTTCATTTTCAAGAGAAATTATCCTGACAATAATTATCATATGTTTTCCACACTTTCTCCCACGAAAAGTCCAGATATAGCTAAAAACAAGAGATTTGCTCTCATTTACATCTTTTCATGTTATTACAATAATTCTCATTAAAAAGATTGTTTTCTTATAGTCACTTTGATTCTCATGAGACTATTAATTTTCATAATTAATTTCATCATTAATATAATAATTATCTAATAATAATCATTATATGTTT
>NW_028234403.1:57921107-57923607 GCF_977035675.1 Penaeus japonicus
GAGTTGCCATCACCACAAAAGCAAAAACGATATTGTAATGCTTTTGTGTTTATCCGCTTTCCTAAAAACAAACATATATGTAATTGCGGCGTGTAAACCACATTATAGAAATGTGGTTAAATCGTATGTGCTTTTGTGGTACTTTCACATTTTTATTAATATCAGTACCTGAAAAATACAAATAAATAATTTGTGTGTCATAGATTAAATTAAGAGATGAAATCAGCAGTTCAGTGTATTTTTCTTCTGCCAAATATTCTTGTGAAAGCTGTAAATATGTGGTAATCGTACATTAAATCCTTTGATTGGAGCAATATTTAGAGAACATGAGATAATGCCTGATGTACGCCATTTAATGGATAAAAAATGTGCCCCAAGGTCTTATCAAAACCTGGTGTGTTTGTTGGTGTCTAAGGCAATTTTAAAGGACATCCAAATCTTGATTATTTATTTTTAATCCCTTTATCCTGTATGAAACATCCAAGGAAACCATAATGGTAGGCCTAAATATCTAAAAACCTCTTGGAAAGGAAACTAAGGCAATATAGGATTCCTGTTTCATTTGTGGCTTATTCAGGCTGTTATCATATGATGCTAAGATTTTGAGCCTCAAGCGGATATCCTGTAAAGTATAAATGAAACGGTTAACTACTGTTTGTAAACGATCATAGTTATTGTGTACTCCTTACTTCCATTTTCATACATTTTTTTCAAAATTTTACATTAAGTCATCGAGCTTTACGTCTAAGATTATTTTCTACAGAAGCATGGTTTCAGTCATAATAAATTGAAGATTCGTTTATTTGGTGATCTTCATCTTATTCAATAATTTCGAGAGCTTAATGCCTGTTATATAAGACTACAAAAAATGTATATATATATATATATATATATATATATATATATATATATATATATATACATATATATATACATATATATATGTATATATATATATATATATATATATATATATATATATATATATAATAATATAAACACAATAGATAAGCACTGCAACACACAGGCGATACTAGAGATACATGAGATGTAGCGCTTGGCCTAGCGTTGATTGGTCCTTTAGTGGACCACAATACATCTCGCAGCGGTCCCTACTTCGATATCTAGACACCCGCCGGTGTGTACTGTCGTTTTCACGCAATGTGGCTAGAACGTCGACCTGTGAGTCAGGAAGAAGACGATGGCAGTAAGATTTCGCATAGTACCCTACTCCAAAGAAAACTCTTTGCGCAACCTGACAGGAGGCGCAACTGATTTATCTTTTTTCGTGTTTTTATTTTATGATGAGATTTGTGATTTGATTTATATCGGTGAGTTTGTATATTAGGTTGTTTCTTTATTTTTCTTATTGTTATCTCTTAAAAGACCAGGCAGGTTTTTATTGTTCTCAAACCCTTTTTTATGATAATCGGGAATTGATCGCTTTTACTCGTCTATCCCTGCCCCTATTCAATTCTTATGTTCTAGTATTTTACACTGTTTTTCTTCTAAATATGTTGAATATCACCTTTGACATCAAATTTGACATTTTATCCTAGGAGTTGCGGTTTCGCTTCAGTTCATATTCTTCTCGAAATTCCAAGTGTTGTGGGAGCGGAGCGCGGGGAAGAAAAAAGAAACAGGAGAGAGGGGCAGATCGGGCCAAGCCACAGATCCTGATAATAATTATTATAATTCATTCACATATTATCAAAGTCCGAATACAGCTAAAAAACATGCGTTTGCCTATCTTTTCATATCTTTATGTTATCTGAAAAATTATCGTTATATTTTTTTTCTTAGATTATCATTGTTTTCCAAGAATGATTTCATTTTCAAGAGAAATTATCCTGACAATAATTATCATATGTTTTCCACACTTTCTCCCACGAAAAGTCCAGATATAGCTAAAAACAAGAGATTTGCTCTCATTTACATCTTTTCATGTTATTACAATAATTCTCATTAAAAAGATTGTTTTCTTATAGTCACTTTGATTCTCATGAGACTATTAATTTTCATAATTAATTTCATCATTAATATAATAATTATCTAATAATAATCATTATATGTTTCCACATAATTTCACCACAAAAGTCTAAATATATCTGAAAACAAACTTTCATTTCAATATTTATCATTTCTTTTTTCTGAGGTTATTGTATCTTAGACATACTTTTCTTTTAAGTGTGTGTTTAGAGAGAGAGAGAGTGAGAGAGAGAGAGAGAAAGAGAGAGAGAGAGAGAGAGAGAGAGAGAGAGAGAGAGAGAGAGAGAGAGAGAGAGAGACTAAGAGAGAGGGAGAGAGAGAGAGAGGGGGAGAGAGAGAGAGAGAGAGAGAGAGAGAGAGAGAGAGAGAGAGAGAGAGAGAGAGAGAGAGAGAGAGAGAGAGAAAGAGAGAGAGTGAGAGAGAGAGAGAGAGAGAGAGTGAGAGAGAGAGAGAGAGAGAGAGGGAGAGAGAGATAGAGAGAGAGTGAGTGAGTCTGTACATAATATGTACT
>NW_028234403.1:57924929-57932082 GCF_977035675.1 Penaeus japonicus
AAAAATATAAATATATATATAAATATAAATATACATATATATATCCTATGTTATGATTGTCTCTGTGTATGTATATGCATATGGATAGACATATACATATATCTATATAAATGTATATGTAACAATTTGCAAAAAAGAAAATAACTAATGTTATTTACACACCCACCACACACACCCCACATATATATATATATATATATCTAATATATATATATAATATATATATATATAATATATATATAAATATGATTATATTCCTTTATATATGTATATATACATATCATATACTGTATATTTAATAAAATATAATATAATATATATATATAATCTAAATATTAAACAACATGACAAATGCTTGTAAGACTTCTCCCTTACAAAATTAATTGTAACATATACATTATTAACATTTGTAATACACCTATAAGATCCCGCACCGGGGAGAGATGTGAGAGAAAGGAGTGGAAAAGATGAAGAACTAACACACAGGACGCCACGCACACACACACACGACATATATAATAATATATATATATATATAAAAATATATATAATATTTATATATATAATATATATCTTTCGCTCTAGACTTGCCATGCAATCAGGTGCTGCCATACGAAGTAAAATTAAAATTGAACGTGATGGGCGATATAACATTCTTTTTGAATATGCGTACCGCAATGTCAGCATAATTAAAAAGTAATTTATTTCTCTCACTCTCTCTCCCTCTCTCGGGTTAAAAATTTGAATTAAACGGATGAATTATCCAGATTAAAAACAACTCGCCAATTTAGTATGAAAATTTGTCAAGTGATGTTTCAAAGTACGTTTGGTAATTAGCTTATATAATATAAATATATATATATATATATATATATATATATATAATATATATAAAGACAATTATAAGTATGTAATTGTATTAAAAGTGACACCCTTTTTCGTCTACTTATACCCTAGGATCAGATGACAATAATCTAGTAAAGACGTAAAATGACTAGTCATGATTGTCCTATGCATTGGGAATAATTATAATGGCATGATAATGATGATGGCAATTGAAAAATACGGTGACGATAATTATAAGGTATTTGAAAATCAAAATAAAACTGATAGTGAAAACAAAAATAATACTGAGGTTAATAACAATAACAATAATAGTAACAAATAATAAAGATGATAATATAAATGTTATTAATGATGAGTAATAATGTTATAATAATCCTTACAATAACGGTAAACTGATAATGAATGAAAAGGAAGGATCATGAAGATTGATAGTAGTGAATGATGTTTCATAGTATGGAAATGGGAAAGATGATGGCAATAATAGTAATCACTATTATGATACCAATGATAACAGTAATGATAATGAAGACTATAAAGATGATGACAATGATAACATAACATATTACAATGAAGAATAATGACTTGCAATAATGATAATGATTACAGTGATAATATTAATAGGCGATTGCAATAATAATGACAATAATAGCATTAAAGTATTAATTATAAAGTTTTATCATAATGATCATGATTATAAGAAATGAAAATAAGGATACATACTGTAACAACAATGAGAATGAGAAGGATTATCATATATGCGTTAAGGATAATAACAATGAAATCATAACAATATAATGATAAAGAGGAAAATGTATCTTCATAATAGACAATTATATTGATAATAAGGATATAACAATGGTAATAGATGAACCTAACAAAAATAATGATAAAACAACAACAACATACCTTTGTATAGCGTATATTATACATACATCACATTGGATTGTTTACCATTATATATTATGGCTTGATAATAAACGTAAATATCTATGCAATGCTACCATTTATAATGAATGTATCAACTTTATTTATAATTTCATCACTATATTTATTTGCATCCTCATTTATGCCATATTTTATTGCCATTTTAGACATTGTTGTTATTATCATTATGATCATCTTGATCATTTCTATTGTTGTTCCTCTTTTTGATGTTACCATATTGCAACCCACCATCATTTCCAATATCACAAAATCGTTAATTCATTAATAGCTTTCATTATTACTATCGAATTCAAAATATAATTGGGAACCTCGTGGTTATTGTGAGGATGAGAATGAAATGATAAGGAGGAGGGGAGCCGATGTGGTATTGATTATGGTATGGAGGTGATAAAGAAATGATTATGCGAAGATAGGTGATGATGAAATGATTCATTGATGGTGTGACGATGGTTCATGATTTAGAGATTCTGGTGATGATTAAGAGTATAATGATAAGTAGACTAAAGAGTGAAGAGAAGGAGGAGATCGATGAGGGTAATGATAATGGTGATGTGATGAATGAGGATGACTGGTGATGATTCATGATTTAATATTAAGATGAAGAGGATGTTAGCTGTAAAGTGATGGGAGTGGTGATGAGTGTTGTGGTGATTAATGATATAATATAATAAGCACGATCAAAGCTGTACATAAAACGGACTCATAATGCGAATTCATTATAACAAATGAGGAAGCCTATAAAAATTGAATCGATTACCATCCCAAACCCCAAAAGTCAAAAGTCTGTTAGGTTTCAGTATCACATCTGTAACGGCATTGCGTAGATTGTGATCGAAATAAATCGAACCTAAATTATATGAAGTATCAATCTGCCGGAGAATTTTAATATCGTTCGCATTCATGATAATTTCCACGTAACTGTTAATTAATAAATAAAAGGTTAGATCATTTAATTTCCTCTGGTAATATGAATAGAAGGAGAAAGGAAAAAAATAAATAAAGTAAGCTCCCACTCAATCACAGTTTCGCGTCACATCAAAAGCCCGCACAAATCAACCTTCTTGTTGCTAAAACTCTCCACCCCATCACTGTTAATATTGCAATTATATCTCCAATAACCAACAACTTCTGTGTCAACAGCTTCTACCAACAGCCGTCCGATCACGCTATTGTTGGCGAACCTAGACTAGACCTAAGATTCCTGATTTTATTTTGGCTTACTATGCTAATTACTTACAATAACTTGTCCGGGCACTCTCATGTGCGGTTTTGCAAATTCCCTTCGCAAAAGTTTTCACACGACTAAAAATTATGATTTTTTTATGGCATGGTATCACACGTTAAAATATACTGTTCCGAGAATGGCACGTGTAGAATTACAAGACCTTACAACAAATAAAAAATGTAATGATATTCTTTCATGATGAGTTATCTCATTCACAAGATATGTAGTTTAATAATACATGGAGACCAAGATACGCTAAAATACAAAAATATAATATGATATAACAGTTATCACACCAATTGGCAGAGAGCAGTAGAAATAGAGAGAGAGAGAGAAGAGAAAGAGATTATGTTCCGATTTGCCATTTGTAACAGTAGTTTGATGTAATGTCGCCCTCCTAAAGGATATCAGCACGTGAAGCGGAAAGATACCTGTCATTTGCCAGGAAAGCAGCAATACATGGAGTGATGTCGGAAAAAGAATGTGACTCAACAGAACTTCAGGATAAGAATTTCTGAAAGAAACCTATACCTACATCGATTGTCTTTTTCTTTTTCTCTCCGCCGTATTGACACAATTTAAAATCTGGTTCAAACTGCAATAGGGAATCATATAAAAATTATTTTTTTAACGAAAATAGAGGTGTAAAATCGCAAATGACAATGAGAGTGATACAGTAATGTCGCGTTATGTCGACCATGATTGGGATCATAATTTTGGTCAGTCAGTACTTGTCGAAATACATATTCACTTTACATTACTGTTTCTACATTACAATTCTCCTTCGTCCCAACAATAATATGTAACCGGGAAGTAGCCGATTATTGAAAATTGCAGTAGATATCGATCATCATGGCATCTCTTGACTGATTTATTGGGACTTTGCGTTGCCCCGACTAGTGGCTGGGGTAAGTGTTACCGAGGCAGGCATTTCAGTTCTGCAGCAGTGTTTTCCGTTTTATGGACGGGCGAAAAAAAATAAGATAGTCACGAGTACGTATATGCTTCTTTCATAAATTCTTATTCCTGTAAGTTCTGTTGTGTCATATTTCTTTTCCTCCAGCGACATCAATCCAAGTATTGCACCCCTTACCTGGTCACAAGGCGGGGTGACTTCCGCCTCCATCTCTATATAGGCTTAAAAATGGGGCGGCATAACTACACACAAACTTTTTTTTTCTCTTCTCTCTCTTTCTCTCGTCTCTCCCACACACCACAGCACAGCGACACACACACACATGCTGCGCACCACACGAACCAAAACGATATAAGATATTCGGAAAGTAATTGTATTGAAAATAAATTGAGGTATAAAAAAGAAAGAACAAACTGCAGTTCCTCATCTCTCCAGTCCTTTGCTTTTTTCCACTTTCCTTCATCTTTTCCCTTTTCTTCACATCTCCTCTCCCCTCTTCCTTTCTTCCCCGCCTCCTCTGGCTTTTTTATCCTCTCTTTCGAAACACCAAGACAGTCCCATGATGCGAGTGGGTAGATTCCATGGATTTGTTTTGTAAATAAAAAAAATATGAAAGGAGATGAAAATATTGATCGAAAGAGTGGAGAGACTAAAAGAAATAGACATGAAAAAGAGAAGTAAAAGCGAAAAGAAAATAATAAATAGGGAGTGTGTGTGTGTGTGTGGTCTGTGTTTGTGTGTGTTTTTGTAGGTAGGTGTATGTGGTATACCATGCATATAAAAAATATATATATAAATACTCTATATATATATATATATATATATATAATATATAAGTATGTCTGTAATACAGTATATATATATATATATATATATATATATATAAAATATATAAAATATATATATAGTATGTATATACATATATATCATAATAAATATATATATATATATATATATAAATATATAAAGAGTAGAGAGAGAGAGAGTGAGAGAGAGAGAATATATATATATATATATTATATAATATATAAAAAATATACAAATATATATAGTATAATATATATATATATATGAATATATTTATTTACAATATATGAATATATAGAGATAGATATATAAGAAAAGATGCATAGATATCTATATATAAATATAAATATATAACAATAATATATATAAATATATATATAATTCATGCATAAAAAATTATATTATATAATAAATAAATATATATATATAACTAGAGTAATTGTGTGTATTGGTTGTGTTGTGTATGATTGGTGTATATCAATGTAAATATATATAAATATTAAATATAATATATATATATATATATATATATATAATATAATAATCTAGGTGTAATTTAGTAGTGAGTCAGTGTGTGTGTGTGTGTAAGTATATATATAAATATAAAAGATAATATATAAAAAATATATATATATAAATATATATCTGTTTATATCAATAAATAATTCTATCTAAACATCTATATATATAAAAAATATAAATATAATATGTTTATTTATTATATATATATATAATAATATATAAATACATTTGAGTGTGTGCGTTATGAGTGTGTGTGTTCATAGTGTGATAAGGATAATAGTGTATGTGTATACATGCAAATATATATATATAAATAATATATAAATTATAAATCTATATATATATATAAAATAATAGATATATAATACTGAATTATGTAAGTAATATACAGTATATAATATAATATATAAAATATATATATATATATATATATATATATGTATACATATATATACATATATATGTAGATAATATATATAAGTATATATATATATATAAATATATATATATATAGAAAGAGAGAGAGAAATAGAGAGAGAGAGAGATAGATAAATAAATATATATAAAAAAATAAAATATATATACTATACATATATAAATATATATATATATATAAAATATATGACTATATAATATATATATCTATATATAGATAGACTAGATAGATAGAATATATAGGATAGATGCATAAATATATATATATATATATTATATATATAATATATATATATATATATCTATGTATGTATATATATATATATATACATATATACATATATACATCTATAAAATATATATAACTATATATATATATATATATAATATATATATAAAAATATATAAAAGTGTGTGTATGTGTCTGGTGTGTATGTGTGGTGAGTAATATAAATGTATAAAAATATATAAAAATCTATTATAATATATATATATATATATAAATAGATGATATATATATTACATGTATAAATATATATATATATATATATATATATATATATATATATATATATACATGATTATATATAAAATAAATATATATATATATATATATATGTAATAATATATATAACTATATATATATAATATTATATAGATATATATATATGTTTAAATGAAAACACACACACACACACATTTAAAAGTATAATATTATATATAAAATATATATATATATATATATATATAATAGTAATTTAAATTATTACAAAAAATATATATATATATATATAAATATATATTAAAATAAGAATGTATATTGTGATGGTAAAGAAGGCCCCCGCATCTACCAGTTTATTGAGGTATAAATATCCCAAATTCTGAGACCAATTTGGGTGATGGCACAACGGATCCCGTCCCTGGCACCAACTGTGTGGCGAGCAGCAAGGAGTTGTTCTAATTCTCACACCCAATAAATAAAGGGTGATGTAGAACCAACGGTAGCTAAAAACATTAAGCAATATATTAAAACACAATATATAATATAAACATTATTTACAATAGGGGCACAATATATATACACACAACAACACAACGCAGGGGGAAGCTAAGCCTATCGTAAGGCTAACGAGATCCGACTTATTAGTATGTCGAGAACACTAATGATAACACAGACAATGAACAGTATATAATTAATTATCTAAATCTCTAGACACAACTCTACTGATTCCTTGAGAGGAGTCAAGAGAGGGGAGGACCTCTCGACACGAGAACTGAACGAATTCTGTTTGAATCTATCATAACCTATTTTGAGGTGAGGAATCCTAGGTCACTTGGAGGCAGCAGTGACCTTTTTTCATTGTGATTGCCACGGGAATAGGGCAGGATTCGTGGCCAGCGCCCTTCCAAGGCGAAGCCAAGTGGACACTAGGGTTGGTCCTGTAATAGAAGGAGAC
>NW_028234403.1:57937182-57942182 GCF_977035675.1 Penaeus japonicus
GAATGATCTACCGGAAGTCTGATACTGATAACAAAAACAAACGCTAAATTAACAAATGGAAACAACCAAACGATTTAGAATGAATAAAACAAAGACAAGATCCCATTCTTAAAGCCCAGATATTAGTGATGAAAATAAAAGCAAAGCAAGGACACAAACCAATAGCAAACAAGTAAAAACAAAAAAAACAAAAACGAAAATAAAAATAAATAACAAACACACAAACCAAAATACAAATAAATATAACAACAAAAATACTCCCTTCCTGAAAATAAACAAACAAACAGAGACCACCGAAACGACTCAATAAAAAAAAAATCCTACTCTTACAACCCCGAGTCACAACACAAAATAACCACACCAACAACAAATACAACAACAACAAATTAAACAACAAACACACAAACCAAAAACAAACAAACACATAAACTAAAAAACAAAAAACAAACAAACACACAAACAGAAAAGACAACACAAAACCAAAACAACTCATTGACCAAGAAAGCAACAAGAAAAAAAATAAATAAATAAAAATAAACAGAAAACCCAACTCAACAAGCCGAGTCACGTGCCTCGCTGCCTGAATAAGCTCCACCGGACGATTGATTAGTAGGAACAGCTGATTAAGGCCAAGAATCCTTTGAGGCGTCTCTCTGGCGGATGCACTCGGTGGGGATGGGGGAGGGGGGGAGGGGAAGGGGGGGAGTGATGGGGGAGGGGAGGACGAGGGGGAGGGAGAGTGAGGGCTGAGAAGGAGGAGGAGGGGAGGGAGAGTGAAGGGAGGGAAGGAGAGTGAGGGGGGAGGAGGAGAAGGAGGGAGAGTAAAGGGGCGGAGGGAGAGTGAGGGGGGAGGATGGGAAGGAGGGAGAGTAAAGGGGCAAGGAGGGAGAGTGAGGGCTGAGGAGGAGGAGAAGGGGAGGGAGAGTGAGGGGAGAGAGGGGAGGGTGAGCGCAGGGGGGTAGGGGAGGGATAGTGAAGGGAGGGAGGGAGGGTGAGGGGGGAGGAGGGGAAGGAGGGACTGTGAGTAGGTGAGGAGGGGGAGGAGAGGGAGAAGGAGAGTAAGGGGAAGGAGGGGCTGTGAGTAGGTGATGAGGGGAAGGAGGGAGTGTGAGGAGGTGAGGAGGGGGAGGAGGAGGAGGAGGGGAAGGAAGGAGTGAGAGGAGGTGAGGAGAGGGAGGAAGAGGGGAAGGAGGGAGTGTGAGGAGATGAGGAGGGGGAGGAGGGATATTGAGGGTGTAAGGAGGGTTAGGAGGGAGAGTAAGGGAACGAGGGGAAGGATGGAGAGTGAAGGGTTGGGAAGAAGAAGAGTGTGGGTGTCTGAGGGGTGGGGCGGGGGGTGGGGGTGGGGGTGGAGGGTGGGGGGAGAGGATGAAAGAGAGTGCATGTTGGTGGTTGATGGGGAAAGTAAGGATTTGTGGGGGTTTATGGGGTAGGTGGGAGTGAGGGTATGGGGAGGGGGGGAGGGGGGTGAGGGGGTTGTCCGAGCGCGTGGCAACACTGGGATAGTGGGTGTCGTTGCAGAGAGATTGGCGGGGGGGCGGGGGGGGGGGGACGGGGTCGCATTATCTTTGATTTGAGAAGATAATTTCTGCAACAGCTTCTACAGGATGTGAGTGCGTGTGCGATGTTACTAATACTTCGTTTTTTTTTTGCATCCTTTATTACATTTTTTTTTGTAAATATTATTATTATTATTATTATTTTTTTTTTTACTGACTCATTTCAACTAATCTATTTACATATTCAGATTTGAAATATTCGTTACTGACTTGATTTACTAATTTACACACACACAAAACAAACACATAATCTTTCAGTAACAGAAACACACACAAAGGCAAAATAAAAGCACGGGTATACTCATTCCTCAAAATAAAAGAAATTATAAATAACCTCTGACAGGCACTCCAAAATAATCAGCCGGGTACTAAGCAACACAAACACATATACACACGCATGCAAACACACACATACACTGATATGTACATGTATATATATGTATATATATACACATATATCTATCTATCTATATCTATCTATCTATCTATCTATCTATCTATCTATCTATCTATCTATCTATCTATATATGTATATATACATACATATATACATATATACTGTGTATATATATGTATAAATATATATATATATATATATATATATTTATATATATATATATATATATATATATACATATGTTTTATATATATATATATATATATATATATATATATATATATATATATATATATATAAATATGTACACATATATGTGTGTGTGTGTATGTGTAAACATATATGCATATAAACACTTTATACTTCACACACACACACACACACACACGCACACACACACACACACACACACTTGCACATACAACCTTGAAGTAGCGAGCTCGTATTATGTCACCTGCCAACCTCTACGTAAGTCTCCCTATTAATGGTGCCAATGTCAGTGCCATGGCCAAGGACAGTGCCAGGGCCAAGAGAGAGAGAGAGTGGAAACTATGTCATCACCCGGGGATTTAGAACACGGCCTCTGGGGTGAAGGAGGGGTTGGGGGTAAGGGGGTAGGGAGGGGTAAGGGCTAGGCGGAGGGGAGGAGGAGGAGGAGGAGGAGGAGGAGGAAGAAGAGGGGAAGCCGAGGAAGAGGGGGAACTTGCAATAGACCTTTCGGTGGAGGAAGAGAGTGAAAGTGTGTGTTTGTTTGCGTTTGTTTTTTATGCTTGTATGTGGGTTTGTATGTGTGGGTGTTTTTGTGTTTATATGTGCGTATAGAATGTACTGTATGTGTGTATGTGTGTTGAAGGAAAGAGAGAGAGGCAGGGAAAGAGAGAAAGAGAGAGAGAGAGAGAGAGAGAGAGAGATAAGAAAGAGAGAGAGAGAGAGAGAGAGAGAGAGAGAGAGAGAGAGAGAGAGAGAGAGAGAGAGAGAGAGAGAGAGAGAGAGAGAGAGAGAGAGAGAGAGAGAGAATAAAGAGGAAGAGAAAGAGAAAGAGAGAGAAGAAAGAAAGAGAAAGAAAAAAAAGAGAGAGAAAGAGAAGAAAGAAAGAGAAAGAGAGTTACAAACACAAACGCAAATAAAAAAAGACAAGCTAACCCTCACGATATGAAAAACACACAAGGGGCAAAAGACGCAGCGAAACATAGCCAGGAACGCAGCCAAACCGACCCAGTGCCCCAAATACATCCTTTTGCACAAGTCATCATTCACATTCCTACTGAAGTGGGAGTCACAGAGATAAAACATTTACGTGAAGAAAAAAATGAAAGGAAAAAAAAAAAGAAAAAAAAAAAAAAAAAAAAAAACTTGCGGTTGACGTCTTGCCCATAATGTCATCCGCAGAAACGGATCTACAGCGAAGCAATTGCACAAGTTGTGCAATAAATCTAGCAGCGACATATATCGCAGTCAGGGGGCCAATGATAGGTGAACAGCTAGCGGTGAATGACGGAGAATTGGAGCTCGGCGAGTCGTGAACAAGGAACAATGAACATTGCAAAATCCACCGGGCTCGATCAGCTCTCACGAGTGAATACTGATGAATAGGCAGTGAAAGGTAGACAAGGCCAGTGCATTACGTCTTCATGTTGTAGGATTAAGAACGTAAGACACAAACGGGTCCCATGTGGGTTATGTGGCTCAAATGAACAGCATAGTGCAAATAGCAATGCACAATATTTACTAAACTAATCATATTCAAAAGCCAATAGATCATAATTGGCACATATTAACCTAGCATAAACATTACTTACTAAATATAACTTTAGAAAATCCATAAACCAAATCACACAAGATATAAACGAAAAAAATACACAAAAATAAAAAAAGAGAAATCTATTGACGACGTGAGCGCCATCTATTGGCCAAAGATTCGTCCGGGAAGGGAAGAAACAGATTCGAATTCCTTAAACAAGCACCCGACCCGCTTGTGCAAGACTAGTGAATGCCTTTAGATAAAAATCAGTCAAGCACTATTCGTTTTTGCTTTTATCTGTGTAAATTAAATTTCGTCCTCGAAATAATTAAGCACAAGGGAATAAGTCAAAGGAAAAAGATAGCTCTTCACTTATCAGTTCATATTAAGATTAAAAGGGGAGTGGAGGGGGGGGGGGAGAGGGGAAGTTATATCTCTTTATATTTAACAAGATGAAGAAAATCATCAACCAAACAGCACCTTTGGAGGGGGATCTTCGATAAACTTTCGTAACGGAGGAGTGTATTTCTGGGTTCTAGGTCTCTGCACTCTTTCTCAATCATGATACAAAAAAATATGTTAATGATAGTCAGAGAGGATGATGATGAGGGTAAGATTATAATCAAAATGGTGAAGATTATGATATTAATGATAATTATGATCATGGTGATACTATAAATAATGATGATAAAGAAGAAGAAAAGAGATAGATAGATAGATAGATAGATAGATAGATAGAGAGAGAAATAGAGAGAGAGAGGAGAAAGGCAGAGAAAGACAAAGAAAAACAAAGAGGGGTGGAAAGGAGGACATAGAAAAACAGGTAGTCGAAGCGAAAAAAGAAAAAGAAATTAAAAACAGGCAGACACACTCAAAAAAAAAAAAAAAAAAAAAAAAAAAAAAAAAAAAACAAAAACCTCTTGACTCTCATCTTCCATTATAAAGAAAACACATTCGGCCCGGCAGCATATGATAAGAAGATCGTAACTTCTTGGATAAGTTCGTTAAAATACTGATTAATCTACGGACATAAACTAATTTGCATTAAAACCGGTTACGTACTGAATTGAGTCATTACCTTCAGCGTTTTATTGAGAAAGAAAGAGTGAAGGAAGAAATAAGGGGAGATATTGAAGAAGGAAGGGAAGGAGGAAGAGAGATAAAAGGAAAGAGAGAGAGGGGGAGGTAGAGGTGGAAGAGGGAGAGAGGGAGGTAGAGAAAAGGAGAAAGAAAGAATGAAGGAAGAAATAAGGGGAGATATTGAAGAAGGAAGGGGAGGAGGAAGAGAGATAAAACGAAAGAG
>NW_028234403.1:57995257-57997757 GCF_977035675.1 Penaeus japonicus
GACGTATTGAGGGGGTTGGCTTTCGGGTGTGGTTGAGGGGGGCGAGTGGCGATTGGGGGTGTGTCGTGTGGGGGGGTGGTGGGGGTGGGGGGGGGGAGATGGATGAGATGGTGGGGGTGGGTGAGATGGTGCTGCAAGATGCGGTGGTGGTGAGGTCTGGGCTGAGGGTGATAGGGGTATGAGGCAGCCAATGCTCAGATGTGGGCCAGAGATGCTGGTGGGAGTGTTTTGTCTGGGTGGGAGGGGTGATGTGATGGTGATGATGAAGGTGCATGGGGGGAGCAGGGATGGAGAGAGAAAGTAAGCACGAGGGAAAGTTGTACAGCACGAAAGGGGTACGGAAAAAACGAAAGCTAAGCCGGAAAAACGCCTGCACCGCCAGAATAAGCAGGAACAACAGAAAGAATGCAAGAAAGAAGCAAGGCACGCCAGCAGGAAGAAAGACAAGTAAAAGAAAGAAAGACGGACCGAAAGAATGCCAGAAAGAAGCACGGCACGAACGCCGTACATCAAAGCATCGGCCAAATAAAGAGAGCGCAGCACGGCGAAATCCGACCGGAAGAAAGAAAGCAAGCGCAGAACGACAGAAGGAAAGACAAAACGACAAAGCACAAGAGAGCCGCACAGGAGAAATCCCGCACCGCCAACAGACCGACACGCCGGCACGGCCCGTTTCTCCATACCGCACGTTGTCAGCCCGAACGAACTACAGAAAGACGGGCAGAGCTCCCAGAACGCCGCCGTCCCGCATCTGGCTCACCACGCTGGGAGCCATCACGCCAGCTTGCCGAACGATACAAGTCTCGCTTGGCGACAGGCAGAACACCCTGGCAGGCCACCAGCAACTCACTCCCTACAGATTGGAACACGAACTCGCCCGAAGTAACGAATCCGTCACTCCTTCCGACATAGGCTGGGTAGAACTAGATTTAGAACGAAGCACAGAATGAGCGTCACGCACGAACGTTTACTCCAAAGCGACCGCAGCGCGAGAAAAGCAGGCACGAAAGACGGCAAGATGAGCTGCTTGTTATTTTCGAGAAATATAATTTTGCTAAATTCTTTTTAAGTCTTTCTTTATATTTTCTTTGGGTTCGGTTTCGAAGGTGGATATAGATATTTTGTTATTATTTTTATTGTTGTTGTTCTAATTATTATCATTATTGTTATTGTTCTCATTATCATCATCATCTTATATTTCGTTTAATTCATCTTTATCACTGATTATAAATCTATCAATCATATTCTTATCATATTAATGCTATTATTGATGTTATTGCTGTTTCATTCATACTATATACATTTATTTTTTTCTTAATTCTCTTCCTCCTCCTTTTCTAATTACCCTCCCCTCCTTTTTTTACCTCCCCCTTCCCTCCTCATCTCCACCATCCTCTTCCTTTCTCTATTCCTCTCTTCCCTCACTTCCTCCTCTCCCTCCTCCTACTTCCTCTCCCTCTCAACCTTCACTCATTACCTCCCTCCTTCTCACTTTCTACCTCTTCCTCCTCCTCCCTCTTCTCTCTTCCCTCCTCCTCCCCTCTCCTCTCCTCCTTTCTACCACCTTCTTCCTCCTCCTTCCCTCCTAAACCTCCTCCCTAAGACTCCCTCCCTCCCTCCCTTTCCCTTCCCTTTCCTTCCCTACCTCCTCACTTCTATCCCCTCCTTTCTCCTCCCTCTCTCTTCGACCACAGACTCGCCAGGCGGCCGCATCCCCCCATCTTTACCCCTCTCCCTCCTCCTAAGACCCCCCTTTCTCCTTCCCTCCCTCCTTCCCTCCAACCGACAGACTCATTGAATCTCGCCCAAACGCCCCCCGCACCTGCATCCTCCATCTCTCCCTCCTCCTTCAACCCCCTCTCTTCTTCCTCTCCTTCCTCTCTTCCTCATTCTGCCTCCCTCCCCTAACACCCCTTCCCTCTCTCCACCTCCCTCCTTCCTTAAAACCCTTTCCCGCTTCCTCTCTCCCTCCTCCTCCTCCCTTCACCACTCTTCACAGAAAAACGCAATAAAACCGACGACAAGTTGCTAAATGTAGCCAGGAAAAAAACTTTGGCAAAAAGAGTGTCTTTCAAGGGGTTATCACAAATCTGGGATTAAGCACCCCTATCTCTTATCTTCTTTCTCTTTCTCTTCTTCTTCCTTCTTTCTCCATTCACCTTCTTTTTCCTTTTTACTCAGATCCTTTATATTTCTTCTTTTTCTTCTCCTTTCACTCTTCTTTTCTTCATTTCCTCATATTTCTTCAACTCCCTTATCTTATCATCTTATCCTTCTCTTCCTCACTTTCCCTTTTCTTTCCTTCCTCCTCTCATTTTAACTTATTATCTCTCCTTCTCCTCCTTCCTCTTTCTTCATTCCTCTTTCTTCTTCTTCTTTATTATTTTTTCTCCTCCTCCCTTCTTCTTTTCATTCTTCTTCATCTCCTCTCTCCTCTTCTTTCACTTCTCTTATTCCACTTCTTCTTCCCTCTTCCTCATTCTTTCCTTCTCCTTCTTTT
>NW_028234403.1:58027306-58035693 GCF_977035675.1 Penaeus japonicus
GGTATGGGGGGGGGGAGGGGGAAGGGGGTTACGTCCGTGAGAGGGCTACAAAGCTATCTTAAAGGGGAAGGGTAGGCTATTCCCGGGTAAGTCGACTCCCATACTACAAGGGCCCTTGCCCGCTCCGCCCAGGGGCACCGGTCGTGGCTGGACTGTGGGGTATTCGAGACTGGGCATTTAGTCATGTCTGGGGGAAGGGGTATGAAATGGGGTATGCGGAAGGCGCTGTGCCGGTAGCCTATACTGAGAGAGAGAGAGAGAAAAAGAGGGGAGAGAGAGAGAGAGAGAGAAGAGAGAGAGAGGAGAGAGGAGAGAGGAGAGAGAGAGAGAAAAGAGGGGAAAACAGAGAGAGAAAGAGGAGAGAGAGAGAGAGTGAGATAGATAGATAAAAAGAAAAGAGAGAGAGAGAGAGAGAGAGAAGAGAGAGGGAGAGAGTGAGAGAGAGAGAGAGAGAGTGAGAGAGGAGAGGGGAGATTGAGAGAGAGAAGAGAGAAAAAGATGAAAAAAAAGAGAGATAGATAAATATAGATAGATAGATAGATAAAAAGAGAGAGAGAGAGAGAGAGAAAAGAAAAAAATGAGAAAGAGAGAGAGAGAAAAGGAGAAGGGGGAGAGAGAGAGAGAGAGGGGGAGAGAGAGAGAGGAGATGAGAGAGAGAGAGAGAGAGAAGAGAGATGAATGGAAAGAGAATAGAGAAATGAGAAAGAATAAGAGAGAGAGAGAAGAGAAGAGAGAGAGAGAGAGAGAGAAAGGTGAGATAAAGAGAGAGAGGCGAGAGAGAGAGAGAGAGAGAGACGAGAGAGGGAAAGAGAGAGGAGAGAGAGAGAGAGAGAAGGAGGAGAAAAAAAAGAGAGGAAAGAGGAGAGAGAGAGAGAGAGTCTGAGAGAGATAAGAGAGAGAGGAGAGGAGAGGAGGGGGGGGGGAGGGGGAGGGGGAGGAGAAGAGAGAGAGAAAAGAGAGAGAGATGAATGAGAAAGAGATGAATAAAGAGAGGGGAGGAAGGGGAAGAGAGGGGAAAGAGAGAGAGAAGAGAGAAGAGAAAGAAAAAAGAAGAGAGAGAGAGAGAAAAAGAGAGAGAGGAGAGAAGAGAGGAGAGAGGGGAGAGAGAGAGAGGGGAGAAGAGAGAAAGAGAGAGAGAGAGAGAAGGAGAGAGAAAAAGAGAGAGAGAAAGAGAGAGAGAGAGAGAGAGAGAGAGAGAGAGAGAGGGGGGGGAGAGAGAGAGAGAGAGAGAGTCTGAGAGAGAGAGAGAGAGAGATGAATGAGAAAGAGAGATAGAGAAAGCGATGGATGAGAAGAGAGAAAAAAGAGAGAGAGAGAGAGAGAGAGAGAGAATTTATTTGCTAATTTTATATACAGAGAGAAAAAAAAGAGAGAAAAAAGAGAGAGGGAAAACGAGAGAGAGAGAGAGAGGAGAGAGAGAGAGAGAGAGAGAGGGGGAGAGAGAGAGAGAGAGAGAGAGAAGAGAGAATGATTTGATAAGTTTATTTACAGAATAAAAAAAGAGAAAAAAGAGAGAGAGAGAAGAGAAAAGCGAGAGAGAAAGAGAGAGAGAGAGAGCAGAGAAGAAAGAAGAGAGAGAGAGAGAGTGTAGAGAGAGAGAAGAGAGAGAGAAAAGAGAGAGAGAGGAGAGAGAGAGAGAGAGAGAGAGAGAAAGAGAGAGAGAGAGAGAGAGAGAGAGAGAGAGAGAGAGAGAGAGAGAGAGAGAGAAATAAGAGAGAGAAAAAGAGAGAGAGAAAGAAAGAGAGAGAGAGAGAGAGAGAAAGGAGAGACAGAGAGATTGATTTGATAAGTTTATTCACAGAACGGTGTACATGCCCTGCAAAAGGCCTGGCTAAGATGTCAAAGCATCCATCCAAACTGGCTCAACGTCTAGCTTAGTCCGACATTATTTTACACGCCTGATTGGCTGCATCATAGTGTTATTCACGTCTTATATAGTCGGTAATTTTTTTTTTTTTCGCTGATCATGTCAAAGACAACACCAGGGGAGAGCGAGAGAGAGAGAGAGAGAGAGAGGATGAGAGAGAGAGGAGAGAGAGAGACAGGGAGAGAGAGAGTGGAGAGTGAGAGAAGAGAGAGGAGAGAGAGAGAGAGAGAGCGATTGAGAAGCGGCGAGGAGAGAGAGAGAGAGAGAGAGAGGAAAAAGGGAGGGATGGCGGGAGGGCAGAGGGTAGAGAGAGAGAGAGAGGAGGAGAGCGAGAGAGAGGAGGACGAGAGAGAGAGAGAGAGAGATTGGAGAAGAGAGTGGAGACGAGAGAGAGTGAGGGGAGAGGGAGAGAGGATAGAGAGAAAGACTGACAGAGAGATAGATAGAGAGCGAGAGAGAGAGACAAGAGAGAGACAGGGAGAGAAGACAGAGAGAGAGAATGAGAGAGAGCGAGAGAGAATAAGAGTGAGTGAGAGAATGGAGGAGAGAGACAGAGAGATTGAGGAGAGAGAGAAGAGAGAGAGAGAGAGAGAGAATGGAGAGAGAGAGGAAAAGAGAAAGAGATGAGAGAGTGAGCGAGAGAGAGAGAGCGAGGAGAAAGGAGAGAGAGAGCGCGAGAGGAGTGAGAGGAGGGGGGGGGGGGGGCAAGGGGCGGAGAAGGAGAGGAGAGAGACTGAGAAGAGTGAGGGGAAAGGAGAGAGAGAGAGGGAGGGGAGAGGAGAGAGAGAAGAGAGAGAGAGAAGGGAGAGCCAGGACGAGAGAGATGAGAGAGAGAGAGAGATTGAGAGAGAGGGAATGAAAGAGAGAGTGAGAGAGAATGAAAGAGAGAGAGAGTGAGAAAATGAAAGAGAGAGAGAGAGAGGAAGCAGAGAGAGTGAGAGAGAGAGAGAGAGCGGGCGTAATGCCTTAAAAAATTGTGCATTTGGTGCTGATTTTGTACATCTTAAGCCTCGCACGTACCCGTCTCGGAAACGGCATCCATCTGCAAGATAGATAAACAGACAAATAGACAAATAAATAAAATAAAATAAAAAATAAAACAACCGTGCTAATTAAACAACAACAAAACACATGAAAAAAAAGAACCATCACCTCAAAAAAAAAAAAAAAAAAAAAAAAAAAAAAACACCAACCCATACATACATCAGCCAGGCTTAAAGCACAAGGTCAAGCGAAGGCCTTAATGGCCGTTCTTCGGTGCCTAACTAAATTAGGGATTCCCTCGTCCTTCTCTGAGCAGGACACCATAAGATCAGACCTCGCTGTTGTGCTGACATGACACGATCAGTGTAGACTAGTTGGAGGGCTTGTAGTTGCTATGCTTAAGGGGAAAAAAATAGTTTATCGCTGGTTACCTTCTGTTGAGGGGACGGGGCGCTGCTAGCTAGGACTGTTATGAGGAATACTGTTACTTTTTTTTTTTTTTTTTTTTTTTTTTTTTTTTTTTTTTTTTTTTTTTTTTTAATGGTCGTTTGTATTTTGTTGTGTGATTTCTGGTGGTGGTGGTCGTGTTATCTAATTATCTAGTGTAATTTTTATTGTTGGCATTTTGAGTATTAGTATTAGTATTAGTATTAGGATAAGTATTAGTATTAGTATTAGTATTAGTATTAGGATAAGTATTAGTATTAGTATTAGTATTGGTATTAGTATTAGTATTAGTGTTAGCATAAGTATTAGTATTAGTATTAGTATTAGTATTAGGATAAGTATTAGTATTAGTATTAGCATTACTATTAGTATTAGTATTAGTATTGATATAATGTGTTAGTATAAGTGTTAGTATTAGCATTGATATTGATATTAGCATTGGCATTTAGTATTTGTATTAATATTAGTATTAAGTAGTGGCAGTAGTTACTGATGCTAATATTAGTATTGTAATTAGTTATAATCATTATCTTCGTTGTTGTTGTTACTATTATCATCATTATTGATACTATAATTTAATCATCATTATCAATAAAATCTTCATCATCATTTTGTTATTATCAACATTTTCATCACCATTATCATTATCATTGTTATCATTATTGTCATTATCATTGTTATTGTTGTTATTATCACTATAATCATTATTATCATAATCACTATTATTATGATTATCATTATCATTATTATTATTATTATTATTATTATTATTATTATTCTCATTCTCATTATTATCATCATTATCATTATCATTATTATTATTACTATTATAATTATTATCATTATCATTATCACCATAACTACTATCATTATTACTATCATCTTCTTTGTTATCATCATCACTAATGATACCATTATTATCATTTCCATTTTTATTGTTATTTCTATTATTATCATCATTATCATCTTTATTGTTATCCTTATATTTTTTCAGTAGTAAAAGTAATTGTAATATTGTTATTATAATCGTTGTCCTTATCATTATCATCGTTGGCATTATCATTATCATCATTATTATTTTAATTATCATATTATCTTTATTATTTTAATCATCATCATATCATCATTATTATTATCATCATTACCATCATTATTATTGTCACCATTGATATGTTCATTACTATTATCATTATCATTACTGTTGTTGCTATATAATTATTAATACTATTATTATTATAATTCTTATTTTCATTATCATTGCTATCATTATAATTTTTACTGTTATCATCATCATAATCATCATTATTATCATCATTATTCTTATCATTACTAAAATATCTATTTCTTTATTATCATTATCACTCACAATATCATTATCATTACTATTGTTATTTTTATAATTATTTCTGCTATCATCAATTACCATCACCATACATAACAGTAGTAATATTATCGTCGTTATCATCATTATTGCAAGAGTTGCAAATGATATGTAACTATCACTTTTATATCTTTGTTATTATTATAATTATTGTTCCTGTTGTTATTAATGATACAATAATTAGTATTAGTAGTATTAGATTCATTATTAATAATTTTGGTGTTCTTACTTTTATGATTTCGTTATTACTGTCATTAATATCATCATATTTGCATACATTAGTCTTTATTCATCCTCATTAATGACAAAGATAATTGTCATCATAATCATAGTCATATTACTGGTTTTATCATTACCCTCAACCCACCGCTAATAACTTTGAAAGTGTCAACATTTTTTCTCACATCATTAGCATTATCAATATCAACATTGCTATCAATAACGTTCTATCTGCACATATGTTATGAAAATACAGATGCTGTTGATTGTGACAGCAATTATACATATTATCTTTGTTATCAATACCATCATCTTTTGCAGTTTGTTATCATTATCAGACATTTTGCGATTTCCAAATTCATTATAAACCTTATCAGTGATATTGTCTTTGTTTCTGTTATTGTTATCTTTATTGTCATTTATCATTAGGTTATTTGTTAGCATCCCTTATTTTGTGCACTACTATTAACCGCTATTCGTAATAAACGTTATCATTGTAGTGATTGATTTTCAACATTTTTAAATCGTCATATATATATATGTATATATATATATATAGATATATATATATATATATTCTATATTTATTTATATATTTATAAGCTAGGTGGTGTGTATATATATAATATTATATTGAGGGATATATATATATATATAGTTAAATATATATGTGTGGTTATATATATATTTAGATATATATATATTTATATATATATATATATATATGTTAGTGATATATTTGTGTAGATTACCATTATTAATGTTTTAATATTCATCAATCATAAACTTATCATTTACTTATACAACCCTTATTCTTGTTTTAATTATCTTTCTCTTGTTGCAGGGATATAAGAAGAATATAAAATAGGACAAAAAGAGTCCAAAATTTCAATTAGATTGATACAGATTACTCACGACACAGGACTCTCATCGATATATGCGTGACAGATAAGTGATTGCAAAATGCAATGTGGTTAGATTTATTTTTGCAACATTTTTTATTAATTTTTTTTTTTAATACTTAGGCCAATAAGATGTATATATTAACTCGTGCGGGCGCTCACCGTTTTTTTTTTTTTTTTTTTATTTTTTTATTTTTTTTGTAATTGCAAATATGCCGTAGCTCTTTAAAATAATGCTTGAACTAGTATGTTAGTAAGTGATCTTCATAACACATAATTCATATAAATGATTGGAAATTAGATTATCAGTTTATCTTCAATTATCTTTCAAATGGTTTGTATGGCTAATAAGAATGATATTGATGATAATAACCAGTATCATTCCTATATCCACACATGGTGGTCACATACATGAGTATATTAATAGGTAAAAACCTATAATGACTGATGACATCTCTTATGCGTGGGGGTTGGTTGGTAGTAACAATGGGAGGGCGAAGTGATGATACTCAGTGTGTTGATGTGAAAGGAGATATAACTTAATGGGTAACATAACTATACAGGGGGTATGATTGTGGGGGGGGGGGGAGGGGGGGGGGGGGGTGGGAGGTGACGGATAGTTAAATTGTTGTTATATGAATGAAAAATATAATGATATTCGATGATTTTATAATAATGATGATATAATTTTTTTGATGATGATAGATAACGGTATAAATAGATATAGACAATGCCGATAGAATAATCATGATAATGATATCAATGATAATAATAGTAATATTAATAATAACAATAATGAGAATAACAATAATAAGAATAGTAGTAATGATGATAGTAATGATAACAACAACAAAAATAATAATGATGATGATAACAGGGTAACAGATAATGATTTTTACCTTCTTTATCGGTCTCTTCTCTTCTCTCGGCATGACATTCTCTCCCGTAATTTTGCGACTTCTCCATTCCAATTACCTCTCTCGTCTCCATTCTTTAAAAGCGAGAAGCACAGTTCCAAGACTCTCTTTAATGGTATAGAATAATTACATACAGAACCAACACGGCCATTTTTAAGAACTTGGCTACAGGGTTGATTGAAAGTACGGTCTTGACACACATTGTGGGATAAAGCTTGAATAGGTGGACACAACAATACGTTATGAACAGATTTAATGATAAAATACGTGTTATGGAAGTGGCGTTATGTGGAATGGAAATGTTTGAAGCCTCGTGTTTGTTATTATTGAATATTCATGTTTTGTTGTGTATTATATTAGAGGTAGATGCTGGGTGATGGTAAATTCATATGTTCATGTCTCAGGTAGGAATCATTTCTTTTTTCAGAGTTCAGGTCCAAATTCATTATTCTTTTCATAGGGTATGTAGATCTAGCTATCTGAGTCTCTGAACATGATTTTTAACTTAAGTGTCGGGAACCCGCAAAAAAATGTATCTAGAGCGTGATGGTCTTGATTTATTATCATATGAGGCCGGAGGTCGGAATAGTAAGCAGACATTAACACGCAAACATCACCCGTCGGAGGAGGCACAAATAACTTTTTTCCCGCACAGAAGTGCGAAGGCCAGAGCCCACTCCCTGTCCGCCTCCCCCCTCCGCCGCTCTACCCTTATCCCGTTCAATTTTAAATTCCCTTTTTCCCCTCTTCTGCTCTCTCTCTCCTCCTCTCCTCTTCTCCCTTTCCCCTCTTCTCCTTCTCTCGTCTCCCTTTCTTCACTATTCTAATCCGTATCCCTTCCGCATTCTCTCGTTACTTCCTTCTTCTCCCAGTCTTTCTATCCCCCTATCCCTCCCCCTCTCCTCTCTCCCCCCTTCTTCTCCTTCCTCCCTTTCTTCCCATTTTATACCTTCCCTCCTTTCTTCCTCCTTCCTCCTAATCCCATACATCCCCCCTCTTCCCCTTACCTTCCTCCTACCTCCTCCACCACCACCCCCTATCCCCCTTCCCCCCTCCCCCCCCCCTCCCCCTCCCCTCCCCTCCCCTCCCCCTCCCTCCCCCCCTCCCCCGCCCCCCCTTCCCCCCCACTCCCCCTCCCCCTCCACCCCTCCCCCTCCCCCTCCCCCCCTCCGCCTCCCCCCCTCCCCCCCCTCCCCCCTTTTCCCTAACCCACAAGGCCAACCAAAAATACTACTTGCACAATAAAGGAAAAAGACTTTCGATTTTCTCCTCTTACATATAACCCTGTAGCGATGAAGCAGTCTTATTTCCTGAATTATTTGTCCTTTTTTGTTTTTTATTTTGTTTTTTTTTTTTTTTTTTTTTTTTTGTGTTTGTTTGAGATATGCCAACTGTGATTTGGGTTCGTTTTTTTTTAAGGGTTATAGCTGTAGTAGATGTTTTGAATATGTAAAGGAAAGGATAGGAAATTATTATAGGTGAAAAAGACAGGACAGGAAAGAGAAGGTAAGGAAGAAAATGGAGAAGGGAAAATAAAAGAAACGGAATGTTCCTCTGATTAAGGAAAGGCATCATCAAAAGAAAAAAAAAGGGACAACAACTATAAAACAATAAAGAAAACATATGTTAAAATAAAGTAAATTGATTTATAACAAAAAAAATAAAACAAA
>NW_028234403.1:58040793-58043141 GCF_977035675.1 Penaeus japonicus
AGAGGGAGAGAAAATGAGAAAAGAGAAGAATGAGTAAATGGATTGGAAAAACCCGAGTAAATTAAAAATGGTACCGGGGGCCGAGATTAATTGGTTGGGGAAGACGCAAAATTGTGGGAAAAAAACGAAATTTGTCACTATAAAGAATGCTGATTGTAAAACTCACAATTTAAGAACTTTCCCTTTAATATTAAATTTTTATAATTATTTTTTTTTTTTAAAATAACTGAAGAGCCGGAATAGGGAAAAGAAACATAAGGCCAATCGGCGCTTTTTTTTCCTTTATTCGTTATGATCCTTGGTTATTTGGTGTTAGTAAAAAAAAAAAAAAAAAAAAAAAAAAAAATGTGAAATTTTTGTTAGGTTTTCCCAATTTTGCAGTAAATTAAAATTGAACAAAAGGGTCCAATTTTACATAATATCCAAAAAATTTATGGGAGGTAAGAGGTACTTTGTACAAATGCAAAAAAAAATAAGCCCCCCTCAAACAAATAAATATGAATATATGTAAAAAATAATATATATTAATATATATTAAATATATATATATATAAATTTGTGTGTTGGGGTGTGTTGTGTGGGTGGTGTGTGTGTGTGTGTTGTGTGTGTGTATTTGTATGTGTGTGTGTGTGTGTGTGGTTTTTTGGTGTTGGGGTGTGTGTTGTGTGTGTGTTTGTGGTGTGTGTGTGTTGTGTTTTGTGTATGTAAATAAATTTTAATTATAATATTTTATATATATATAATATATATAGAATTATATATATATGTATAAAATTATAATGTATTATGTATATATAACAATAAAATATACTACATACATATATAATAAATATATATATATATATAAAATATATAATATACAGACATACATACACACCAACACACACAAAACACAAACACACACACACACAACTCACACACCCACACACACACACACACACAACACCACACACACACCACACACACACCCACTAACACACACCACACACACACACACCCCAACACACACAAAAACACAACAACATAATATATATATTATAAAAATATTTTATAAAATTTTTAATATATAAAATATTTTATAATATAACTATACCATTAGCGTATTGTAAACAAATAACAATAAAATAAAAAAATTAAAAATAATAAAAGGTACGAAAAAAAAAAACACGTCATAAAAAGGGAATAGCAGTTAAGGAATTTCAGATAAACAAGATGATAAAAACACTTTTCATAGGGGTTTTTTGGCATTAAAACAAAGACAACATGAGTGATTTATGGGATAGAGGAAAATCCTTTAATTAATATAATTAAAGCGTTTAACACTTTCCCCGTAACAAGCAAAGTGATTAAAACCTTACAAACCTCAACCCCCATTTTCCTAATGGGAAATTTATGTTGTTAAAATTTCTTAGATTACTTTTAATTTTTTTTCTTTAACGGCGTTTACCGTTGGAATTTATCATACTGAAAAAAAATATTAAGGTTCTACTTTCATTTCTTATGTTTTTTGGGCACTGAGCTATACGGAAAAAAGATTTAGGTGGGGGCAAAAAATGCTAGAGAAAGAAATAATTACAAGCGCAAAAAGGACACGTGGGTTAAGACCAAAGCGCATGCGGGAATCATGAACAATTCCCGGGACAAAATGATCTAAAGCTTCTGGAAATGCTTTTACAATTTGAAATGTATTGCTTTCGACTTCATTTTCGCCCTCCGCATTAATTCCGTTTTTGCCAGTTGTTTTGACGTATGTAAAACCCAATTTCCCTTCATAAAATAACTGTATCGGTAAAGTATAAAGTCGGCCATTGGTTGTGTCAATGTTTTTTCCTTTTAAATAATATATATATATATTAATAATATATAATATATATATATATATATATAATAAATATTATTAATTATATAATATATATATACAATACAAAATATATATAAAATATATATAATAATAATATATTATAAATATATACATAATATATCTATATATAATATATATAATTATAAATATATATATAATAATCGATTCATTAATTTATTAAAGAATGTATATCCCTTATCTATCATTACCCACAACACAACCCCACATGTATTATAACCCATATTTCAGTATGAAAAAGTATGCATAAATGTGTGTGTGTTTATATATTTAATTATATATTTATAAATATATATATATATATATATATATATTATTTATATATATATATATAATAAATAAACATACTAATTAAATATATATATATATATAAATATATATACTATATATAAAATTAAATATAATATATATATAAAAATACTAATTTTATATTATATATAAAATATATAATTATGATAATATAATACAC
>NW_028234403.1:58043241-58048684 GCF_977035675.1 Penaeus japonicus
ATGTGTTAGCAGAAACCAGTCATGGAACACGAGATTGTAAAACGATACAAAGTAAGAGCTTATATAAAAAAACAAAATCAAGAGCTCTTTCCAACGTATAGGGTGCTCCTTAAATTCAACTTGATAAGATACAGTAATACCGTCAAAAAAATGTTTTTTGGTCGCCCTCCGGAGGCACTAAAACAAAACACCTCTCAAAGGGAGGGCTCCCACATTTTGTTAAAGCGGGAGACACTCGGTTTCTCGCGCAATCGCTTTCTCTCTCTCTTATTTCATCGGGTTTTTGTTTTCTCTGTTCACTCGCACTTTCCCTCTCCTCTCTCTCTCTCCCCTCTTTCTCTCCCCTCTCTCTTTCTCTCTCCCCCTCTCCTCTTCCTCTCTCTCTCTCTCTCTCTCTCTCTTTCTCATATTCACTCTCCCCTTCTCTTATCTCACAGATTCACTCTCTCTCATCTCTTTGTTTTTTTTTTGTACAAAACGACCTAGAATAAATCGACGCAAACCCTTTTGAATTTACAAGCGAGCACGACAAACAATCCATCTAATACACAAAAAAAAGGCATCCAAAAGGAGTCCATAAAACATGAAGAAGAATAAGCCCATAACGAAGAAGCATCGACACTGCAATGAATGGATGTCATCAAATAGGCCCTGATTTCCTCTTCCCTTCCTCTCTTTGAAAGAGGGGGTGGGGGGTTTTTTATCACACATTTTAAAAAAAATAAAAAAATTTAAATATATATATAAATTATAAATATATATATGTTATAATATATATATAAATATATTATATATATATATATATAATTTAAATATATATATGTATATATATATATTTTATAATTATAATATATATATATGTTAAAAAATAAAATATATTAAATATATATATATATATATTATTTATCCAGGGTAGGTATTATTGTATATAAATACATTATATACATATTTAAAAAATATATATATAAATATAAAAATATATATATACATATACACCACATATATAACTTTAACAAAAAAACGCACAATCACACACAAAAGAAGCCCCAAAGAAAGCAAGATTATATAAGGCTCATTTCTGTGAGCGTTTTAGGTGAATGATTAGATTTTTCGTTCCCACCGAGTTGTTTCCGGTAATTGTACTGACAACGGAGTCTCTTCGACCGGGCCCCAGAAAAAGGGCAGAAAGGAAGGGAAAGGGAATAAAATAACAGAAGGAAGTGAATAAAGGGAATATTAAGGGTAATGGAGCGAGAATGATAAAAATAATAAAAAAAAAAAATGCAAAAAAAGGGATACAGAAAAAAATACAAAAATGTTAGAATATGAAGGAGGGAATGAGTGGGGGAGTTGATGAATAAAAAGAAATAATTATAAAAGTGAGGAAAAATCGTAATTAGATTATATTTCTTTCCAACAGTTGATAAAGGTGTGGAGGAAAAAATTATATATTGGGATGAAAAATTAAAGGCAAATGGCAAAAAGTTTCGAATGTAGTATAGAGTGAGAAAGAAAAGAGGGGAAAAAATAAGATTATTCGAAACAGAAAATTGATGCGAAAGAAATGACTAAGAAGAGAAGAAAAAAGCGGTGAAATGACATGAACTGAAAGCAAAAGAGAAAGATTTTCTTGTTTTGTTTTTTTTTTCCCTACTTCACTGGAAAAAAAGTTCTATTCTCCTCTCTCTCTTCTAATCTATCTACTATCTATCAATTAACTATCTACTTAATCGTCTATATGCTGCCTGCTATCTAACCATTTGTATTCTATCTCATCTATTCTCTAACATTTTTAAACTGTTTTTTCCCTTTCAAAGGCATTGATAGCGGGGTTTCCCCCATTTGTCTTCCCTTCACAAAGATTTTTTACTTCAAACCCTTTTCAAGGCAAATCGTTCTAGAAAATCAAGTTAGTAAACCCTTTTACCAGGTGCTTGCAATTCTTTTTTGCAACTGCAGCTGCAGTTAAAAGGGGGTATCCCCTTCCAGCTTTGGGGAAAGTTTGGTACCATGTGTAACAGCACACAAACATAAAGAAAACACAACCCACACACAAAACCCAACACCACAACACCCAACACAAACACCACATAAACACTCCACAAAAAAAACACACAACACTCACAAAAAACCCAACACGACACCCCACACACCCACACACACACACCAAGGGCACACACACACACACCAGACACACACATAATATATATATTTATATATTATAAAAAATATATTATATATATAATATACGTATGTAAGTTGTATTAATGTATAAATATATACAAAAACTTAAAAATATATATATAAATATATATATATATATATATATAAATATTTAAATATAAATATTATATTTACACACCACACAAACCCCACACATATAATATAATATTATATATATATATATATATATATTATATATATAAATTCAACACACCCCCACACAAACACCAACAACCACAAAATATATATATTATATATTATATAAAAAAAATATATATTATATATATATTAAAGAATATATAAGTATAATAAATAAAAAATATATATATATATATTACATATTAATATATATAAAAAATATAATAAATATAATATAATATATATATATATATATATATGTATATCTATCTAACTATCTATCTATCTACTATTTTCATCTATATATATATTATATATATATAAAAATAAAAAAAATTTAAAAATATATATATCGTATGGAGTGTGTGTGTGAAAAAGAGAAAAGAGAGAGAACGAAGAAGAGAGAGAGAGAGAGAGAGGAGAGAGGAAGAGAGAGAGAGAGAGAGAGAGAGAGTTAGAGAGAGAGAGAGAGAGAGAGAGAGAGAGAGAGAGAGAGAGAAAAGAGAAAGACGGAGATAGATGAGACTGAAAAATAGATAGAGAGGAAAACTAGAGACTACAACAAACATACAAACAGACAAATAAATCCTGAAAGGGGGGAGGACCTAACACTTCTGAAAGGTTATGAAACGCTTAGCTGATTGCCAATAAGGCGCGCCTGGACGAAGAGCCGGAGCGGTGAACGTGTTCCAAAAACTTTATCTTCTTTGGGAAACCTTCCTAAGAAAAATGTTTTAAAATTATGGTATTAATCAATATATATCATATCTTTACGATCAATTTTTGTTTGTATCTAATATTTACTGACAAAAACCAAAACCAAAAATAAAATATCTCTCTCCTCTCTCTCTCTCTCCCCCTTTTCCCTCTCTCTCCCCTCTCTATATAAATATAATATTATATATAAATATAAATAATATGTAAATATGCATTATATATTATTATATAATATGAAATAGGGTATTTATATAAATTTATAATATATATATATATTTTATATATATATATAATAAATATATATATTTCACTTTATATGCCACACACACAAAAATATTGTGTGTGTGTTGTGTGACTTGTGGTGTTTGCGCGCGCGGTGTGTGTGAGAGAGGAGAGTGTGGTGTGTGTGTGTGTGTGAAATAATAAATAAAAAAAAATAAATAAATAAAAAAAAATAAATATATTATAGAAATAAATATATGATATAAAATAATTACCATATCTATATCTATATCAAATTTATTATATTATATATATAAATAATATATTATATATATATAAAATAATTTGTGGTGTGTGTGTGTGTGTGTGTGTGTGTGTGTGTGTAAAATATTTATTTATAAATATATTATATATATATATATATTATATTATATAAATATATATATCCTTGTATTTCTATATAAAAAGCGTACAACATTCTCCCAAACTTCTCAATATAAAAAATACATACACAACCCCACACACATATATTGTGTGTTGTTTTTGTTCTGTGTGTTGTGTGTGCGCGCGTGTGTGTGGGAAAGAGAAGATGTGTGTGTTGTGTTGTGATAAATAAATAAATAAGTGAATAATTAAATATATAAATAATTATATATATATATATAATAAATATATATAAATGTATATTATAGAAATGTATATAATAAATATTATATAATATTTAAAAATATAAAATTTATATATTATATATATAAAATTGTGTGGTGTGTGTGGTGTGTGTGTGTGTGTTGTGTGTGTGTTTTTAAATATATAAATATTATATATATATATATATATATATATATAAAATTTTTGTATTTCTATATAAAATGCGTTACAGATTTACCATTTTCTCACTTAAATAAATATACATACATATAACAACCAACACACCAACACACACACACACACACAAAACACACACATATATATAAAATTAATAAAAATTAAATATATATATATATATATTAATATAATGTTTATATATAATATGTATATAATATATATTATATAATATATATTATTAATATATTTTATTGTTAAATATATATAATAAATATATTATAAATACATATACATGTTATAATTTTATATAAATAAAAATATATTAAATATATATATATATATATAAATATATATAAAAAAAATAAATATACAAAGTATAATTAAAAAATATATATATATTTAATATATATACATATATTCCCCATACATAAACAAAAAATTAAATATGAAAATAAATATATATATATAATATATAAAAATATATAAAATATATTATTGTATATAATATATATATATAATAATATATAATTTTAATATATATTCTCATCAAAATGCAAGGGGCAAATAAAAAGGACAATTGTCGAATTAGGGTTTCTCTGTTTTTAACAACGTTTCGGGTTTAAGCTCTTGAGCCTTTCAAACTGCTTGATATATATTGAAAAATAAAAAATTTAGTTCAAAGGGAAAAACATTAAAAAGTTAAAAATCATTGTAAAGAGGTTATTGTAATGAAGGAAACGATAAAACATGTATATAAATGTTGATAATAATTGAGAGGACATATCAGGAAAATATTACGGGGTAACTTAATTGGAATACAACAAAATGGAAAAAGAAGTTTTCATCAAGTCTATAGAATAATTAATTTAATTTATAACGAAATTTCATAACAATAGGAGCGTTTAATTAAAAGATAACGGGGTTTTTTTTTTCAAGAAGGGCAACTAACTTTTTATTCATATTGCAATCGATTAAAGTTTTTGCTCATAACCCCTGAAAAATCCTAATAATAAAATATATCTCAGGGAGAAACATCGTGGTAAAGAAAGCCAATCGAGGCCAAGCGAATAAAAAAGGTCTGAGATGCCGGCTAAATAACAGAAATTAGCATCTGATATGAATCGAAGAACCGAAAACTAGGGATAATATTTCAATTTTTAAAAACCCTTTAAAAAATCAGTACAACAAATAAAGCAAAAAAATGCAGCCACGCTTTTTTTTTTAAAATAAGGAGAATCAAAGATATCGTGTTGTTGTTGAGTCGTAGAAAGATTTTTTATATTGGAGATTGCAGATTTAGAGATCAAAACAAAACATA
>NW_028234403.1:58048784-58051284 GCF_977035675.1 Penaeus japonicus
GTGTAGTTGTAAATGTGGGCACATAAAGAGATTCATCGGGGGAAAGGGAAAACAAAAGTAAAAATTTAAAAAAAGTTATTGATGGTATGCAACTTAGGAAGAAAAAAAGGGGCAATTCCAACAGAAGTCTGTAAACTTTATACAATCTCCGTTTTACAGGGTATACCCTTTCTCTATATTTAGGGGTTTAAATTTTTCCAAACACATCTGTTTAAACCCTTTTGCAAAATTTTATATTTTCACAAATACAGAATACAAAACTTCAAAATTTACAGGTTTTCATAATATATAAATATATATTATAAAATTTAAAAATAAAAATAATAATATATTAATATATAATTATTTAATATTTTAAATTAATATATCTATATATTTATATTATATATTATTATATATATATTATTGATATATAATATATATATATATTTATCCAATATATATTTATATATATATATATATATTTATATGATATATATAGATATATATATATATTTATATATTTATATATTGTTATATATATACATATATATATATATATATATATATATATATATATATATATATATATAATATATTATATATATTGATATATATATATAGTATATATATATATTTATATTTATATTATTATATTGAGATAATAATATATATTATTTTATTGATAGATATATAGATATATATATATATATTGATTTATATATATAAATATATATTTATTGTTATTTATATATAATATAATATATATATATATAGATATAGATATTGATATTATTTATATATATTTATTGATATATATATATAATATTATATATATATATAATATATATATATTTTATATATATATATATTTATAATAAATATATTTAAGTTATATATATTTATACATTATATCTATTTGATATATTATATTATATATCTATATATTATATATATATATTTATATTTTATATATTATAATATTTATTTAAATATATATATTTATATATTTATATATAAATATATATCTATATATATATATATTATATATATTTCTATATTTTATATTTATACTTATATATTATATATATATTATATTTACTTATATTATATAAATATAATATTTATATTATATTTATTATTTATTATATATATTGATTTTTTTTTTATATATATATATATAGTTTATATTATATATTTAATATATATATAGTTTTAATAGTGTTGATATATATATTATATATATTTATATAGATTAGATTTATATATGTAAAAATGGTATATATATATGTGTTTATATATTAGAGATTATTATATTATATAATTTAGATAGTTGTTGTTGATTGATTTTGTATATATATATATATAGATATATATATTAGAGTATATATTTATTTTTATATTTATATATGTATGTATGGTATAGATTTATGTGTTTATTTATTATATATATATATATATTGTTATTTGTGATATATATATATTTATATATATATATTATTTATATTAGAGATTGATATATTATATTTAGATATATTTTTTTATATAGTTATAGGTGTATATATAGGTTGTATTTATATATATTTATTTTTGTTTGGGTTTAAATATATATAATATTATATATGTGTAGAGATAGATATTGATGTATATTTTTATATATAGATATATATATTTGTTATATATTGTATTTTTATATATATATATATATATGTATATAATGTAGATATATATATATATGTATAGATATGTATATATATATATATATATATACATATATTTAATTATTTATAATATATATTTAGATATATAGATATATTTATAGTATTTATATGATATACATATATATATATATATATTTATATAATATATATAAATATAGTATAAATATAGATATATATATAAATACATTAGATATATATATATATATATTAACAGTATATATGAATTTTATATATATTTATATATATATATATATATAATATATATTATATATATATATGTATATTTTTAAATATATTATTATATATATATATAATATATAATAAATATATATATAAAATATAGATAAATTATATAATTAATATATACAATATATATATATAATATAGACAAATATTTATCTAAATATAATACATAAATATATTATATAAATTATATCTAAATATATGTATATATATATATATAATATATATAATATATATAATATATAATTATTTACATATATTATATTTGATATATATATAGTTAGTTATATATATATATTTTCATGTTTATATAGTTATATAGTTTTATATATATCAATTATTTATATATATATTTCAAGATATATATAGATATATTATATATATATATATATCAATATATCTATATATATTATATATATTAGAGTTATTTTTATATTTATATATATATTTTATCATATATATTTATATACAAATATATATATTTTATATATATATGATAATGATATATTTATATATATGTATATTATATATCAATACATTTGATATATATACAAGTT
>NW_028234404.1:0-7527 GCF_977035675.1 Penaeus japonicus
AAAAACGGCCAATATTGAAGAAAAAAAAGAAAGACCACCATAAAATTAACATTTTGGTCAAGTCAAACCCGATTCTGGGTTTCGTCAATACACTTTCCCATCTTTTTTAGAATTACCGTTAAAACCCCAAATTTAAAAAAAACCTTAACCAATATTGCTTTTCATTTTTGGAACTTTTTCATGATAATATCCCCTTTTGGGGGAAAGGTATAAAAAAAAATTTTTTTCCCAACAAAAAATTTTTTTTTTTGTTGTGCCATTGTAGAAAAATATCATACAAAAGGTTTTATCGGGTATGGAAATTTTGCCGAAGTTTTATTGAGAAACTATCAGTTCTAAAATTAGAAATCTGGAAACGGGGAGCCACAAGGGCCGGAAGATTTTTGGGTGAGGGTTTTTTCTCCAGGGGGGGTATATCTACCGCTCAACACTTGCAAAAAAATTTCTTGGGACAACACTCGTTACCGAATTAAGTTTTTTACGGGAATTTGTAGCGGGTAGCAAATTTGGGAGGGGTTTGGGCATTCTTTTTTAGTAAAAGTTTTTTAGGTATGGAAATTAGATCGGCTTTGAACTTTGGCGGGGTCCCGAAAATTTTTATCCCAACCGAAATCCTACATCTCACTTTTAAAAATTTATGTACCGCTTCAAATCTACAAGGGTTTTAACCCGGGGGAAATACCCCCGTGCACAAAAGACTTATTGAGATTGCAACAATTCAGAGATAACAACCGGATGAAAATGATCACAATACATCAATGAAACCAAAAGAATTAAAATAAATTTTAAAACATATTTTGAGGGAAAAACCACTCCGGATAAAAGGACTGATCCTTTTTCCCAAAAGCCTATTTCGAATATCTCGGAAAAAAGACTAAAACTTTTGGGACAATTTTTTATCCAGAAGACCCAATGCTACTGCCCACATTTTTTTAGAAGGGTAAAGAAAAATTTTATAAAGTTATTACATAACGGGTTCAAAATATACGATAGGGAACTAAAACCGGGGCCCAATTTAAAACCTTTTAAAAATCTGAGATAAGAAAAAAACACCTTTTTACCAAAAAATTTTCATACAAATTAAAGAAAATACACCCTAAGGCCCGGGTTTTTGGGCGCTGGTGTAAAAATTGTTAATGGGGTTTTTAAATTTCTCATTTTTTTCATTTTTACATCACATTTAAAAATTTTAAATTGAAACCCAAATTGTTTTTTTTAAACTTTTACCGTTTACATTTTCTTTTTAAAAATCATACCTTGGGTAATCAAAAAATTTTTAAAATTATTCAGATTTTTTTAAAAAATTCTTTATTTTTCCCAATTTAAAAAAAAACAATTTTAATGAATTACAAAGATGTTGATAAATTGAAAGCAAATTCTGCCTCTATTAGATATTTCTTTTCAGAGTTCACCAAACCATATACTAATTATCTTTTAACTCGATGAACAGTTAGAATAATACATATATATATTAAAAACTGACCAGTGGCCTGAGCGTATCGTTCAGAAATACAAGATTTTGCCGAAGCATGATTTTATTATTTAGATTTGAGTGACCATGTTCGTTGTTTCTACTGTCTTGGTGGTACCCAAATTGCCCCTATGTTTTTTTTAAAGAAAAATAAACAGTTTCATCCAAAGTCGAGAATGAGCCCTCATCTGTTCATGATGTAATGGAATCTAATGATTTAGGAAAAGAAAAGAATCCTATGATAAAGACACATAAACAGGCATATGAAAAAAAAAGCATGTGTAAAATATGTTTCACTGAAGAAAGAGATATTATGTTGCTTCCGTGCAATCATATGATTGTGGTGGAATTGTTGCGTGCATTGCAATGATGTCACAATATATTAATTAAGTAGTATTGAATTTGTGGTGAATTGTGATGTACTTGCTCTTAGTAAATGTTATTCATTTAAAGTATTATATATGTATAATTTGGAATTTATTTATTTACCAAAGACTCTGGACCTTTGGATTTAGGCATCTGTCAATTAAGTATATATATATATAAGTGATAAAAAAGGTACTTGAAGATTGAAGGTTTATATTACTTAAACTAAATTATTTAACATAAAAATTATGTAGAGTTTAGGGACATATAATTATATATTATAATTAATCATTTCCTATCAAACATAGTAAACTAAGCTTGACATCTATTTATTGAAATAACAATATATATATAGATAGATATATATATATATATATTTATATATTTATATTATATATATTTATATTATATTATATATATGTTCATTATTAAGTATTAGCTAGAAGAGTCCCTACAAACTTAATGAATCCGACAATGGAGTATTTTACATGAAGAAGACCGAATTGGGTCATTCAACCTAATTTTTATGAAGCGACGACTTCCCATTAACACTCGGTTATCGGGCTAAGCTTGGATTCCATTTTCATACCGACAACGATGTCAAGTGTTTTCCTTTGTGAAAACATGAAAAAATATCCATAGATCAATGATATTATAAAGATTCACAAGAAGAAAGTCCCGGTGTTCGTTTGCACAATCATTACAGTGCTTTGAGAATCTTTCCAAAATCCAAAAAGAAATCAACTTAAGACAATTTAGGTATTCGACATATCCTAATGGGAAATGTTATACTGTTTTAGAAAGGGAAGAAATTTCGACTACAAACTTTTAATTGATTGGCCACTTGATTGGTTATCTCCTTCAAACTTAGCTGCTAATGGATTTTATTATACAAGGATAAAGGACCATGTTGAATGCGCCTTCTGTAGAGGAGTAATCGGTGAATTCGAAAAGAGTGATATAATAAGAGAAGAACATGATTTGATAAGAGAAAAACATAAACACGTATCTCCAATTCCCCTTTAGAAAAGGGACATAAAACAAAAAGTTCCCCAAATTTTCTCAAATATCTTTGAAATATATTCACAATAGTTCTATTGAATTATAATATTATTAGTGATTTTAGATTTTTGTGGGTATATACAGGTGGTGTGAACAGTTTTTCATTGTTCGTATGGATTTTTCACAATAGAAAAAAACTAGGCATGCTATAAAATTGCCTGATTTCTATTTCCAAAACAAACAAACCCCCCGATCAGGTTTCTATTATATGGTACCCATCTTTTTTCCACTGTTGTGGTGGTCTTTGCAATTGGGAAAAGAGTGATATACCTTGGGGAATCAACACCCAAGTGTATTCATACTGTCCATATCTTTTAACTTAAGAAGGAAAAAAATAAAATATATTGATAATAAAAATGAAATAAATAAAGGATATACCTTCGTGATATAGGCTCGATTTTTGATGATTATAGGTAGAGAACGATTGATGATAGACTTTGCATTTTCCTCTATCCCTTGACGAATTGAATAGTAGCGAACTCTTGATGAATTAGATATTGTTAAATGTTTAGTAAGTATAAGGTTATTCCAATAAATATCCTAAGACTATAAACATTTCCATACTTGGTTGACCCTATTTAAAGATTTTAGATGAATATACTGATGACATAATCAATTGTTAACAAAGAGTCCTAAATTATGAAACCCGAATCCCCCCCACCATCAATCATATTTTATATGCAAAGTCCCTATCATAAATGAAACTAAATATTCATATATTCTGTCACTTTTATTTAAAATCGAGTCTAAACTTTCAGCTACAAGTAACGATACTTTGAATGCAACCTTACCATATAAATCAGAAAACACTAAAAATCCTACATCTCTAGAAGCATTACTTGAAGCAGAGAGCACTGCAAATATGAATATATATATATATATATTAGTTAATAATAGACAAACTACTTTTTAATAATATGTCTAGATGATACCATAAGATTATATACATATATATATGTATATATATATATAAATATGATATTATATATCTAATGTGTATTATATAAATTATATAACATATATAAGATTGTGTAAAATATATAAATAAAATAAATAAAATATGTAATATCATAATTCTGAATATCATTAATCTGGTTTATATCCCGAGTCGGGGACATATAATTATATATAATATATATATATATATATATATATATAATAATATATATATATATAATATTATATACATAGAAAAGCTTGTATCTTTTTAATGAAAAACAATACATGTTCATTGTCATACTAGTTGAGAAAAGTCTACAAACATAATGGAACCGACAATGGAACTTTTAAACGAAAAAAAACGATTAGATACATTCAATCTTAATCCAATCAAGAACCATATCCCATTCACACTCGTTACTGGCTAAGCGATTTATTTATACCGACAACGATGTAAAGTGTTTTCTTTGTCATTTAAAGTTGATATGAAGAATATTCATAGATCAGAAATATTATAAGATTCACAAGAAGAAAAGCCCGGTGTTCGTTTGCGCAATCATTATATGCTTTGAAAATCTTCAGAAATTCAAAAAAATCCTATAGATAAAAAATCTTGTAGAGACTCTTATTATTCTTATACGAAGGTAATATTGGATTAATTTATGAAAAGAACCGACTAGAATCTTTTATTGAATGCCAATTAATTGGCGTTGTCTCCTTCAAATTTAGACTGCTGATGGATTTTATACTATACGAGGATAAAGGGACCATGTTGCGTGTGCCTTCTGTAGAGTAAATATTGGTGAATTCGAAAAATGCGATACAATAAATACGATAAGGAGAAAAACACAAACACAAAGTCCCCACAACTGGTCCCTTTATATAAATGGGCATAAAACAGATACTGTTCCCCCACTTTTATATGTCCCATATGTTCACGGATACATTGTAGATCCATGTGCATAGACAATAGAACCTATCACATATATTTAGGAGATATCGTGATATAATCTGGTATCCCTCGCATCACTCACTCTCCTCTAGACAAATGCCCTTACATCGAAAGAAAGAATATTCGAAAATAGAAAAAAAAGGTTAAGCGCGAGCATTTAAAAAGAAGTTGGCCGGAGTGTCACGTTCCAAAAAAACCACAAGATCTCGCATCGCTCCTCGCCGAAGAAGCAGGGCATTAAATTCTGAGGGTGTGGAGACCGAATGGTTCCCTGTTTGCTTGTCCACTGTTCTGGTGGTCTTTTTGACAATTGGGAGAAAAGAGGATATATACCATTGGAACCTACAAAACCCAAGTGCGTAACTCCCAGGCAGTGTGTCTTCAAATTAAGATAAGACAATACTTTATTTAGAGGAGAAAGGTTTATAGAATTTATTAAAAATGAAAATATAAAGGCCTTGGATAAAGATGAAGATGAAATTTATAGGCGTGAACTCTTGATGGAGTTGGATATTGTCAAATGTGTAGTAAGTATGGGCTATTCCATATATATTGCTAAGGAGATTATCGAAAAACATGTTAATTAAACAGGTTGGCCTTTTTTAAGCTTAGATGTATATATTGATGACATGGATCAAATGTTGATAAAGAATCCTAAATTATGAAACCCGAACCACCATCAATTATAAGTCATATCATAAGTGAAACAAAAGATGCAAAATATTCGGTCACTTCGGTCTAAATCGAGTCTAAATTTTCAACTACAAGTAACGATATTTTTCATGCCGCCTTATCACATGAATCAGAAAACACTGAAAATCCTACATCTCTAGAAGCCTTACCCGAAGCAGAAAACATGGAATGTGATATCGAGATTCTACAGACAGACCAGGATCCCACTGAAGAATGGATGAAATATATTTCAGGGAAATATGTTACCGATGAACATAGAAAAGAAGAAACAAAGACACCTGAACAGAAACGGGATAATCCCAAATGTGAAGTGTGTAAGAATAAGTACGCAAATGTAGTAATACAACCCTGTACACACATGGTCGCTTGTGAATCTTGTGTTATTGATTTGCCACAATGTCCTAAGTGTCAACATAACACCCTTCGTATAATGAAACCTATTACATTTTACTAATATTATGAATATATAACATTAATTATGAAACTATGAACATATATATATATATATATATATATATATATGTTAACCAAGGATGACAAGCTGCTTTATAATATTATATCTAGGCAATATCATATGATGATATAGATAAATAAAATATGATGTAATATAAATCTGAATTATTTCCTTATATATATATATATAAATAAATGATACTCAACGATGAGGAGATATATATATCCTAAGATAATAAAATATATCTTGACGATGAGGATATATTTCTAAACTAATAATCTAACAAAATATTATGTAGAGGCGGGGACATATATATGTATATGTATATACATAGCAAGGCTTGTAATTGTTCATTGTCAGTACTAGTTGAGAAAAGTCTACAAACATAATGGAACCGACAATGGAGCTTTTAAACGAAAAAAAACGATTTGATACATTCAATCTTAATCCAATCAAGAGACCATATCCCATTGACACTCGGTTACTGGCTAAGGCTGGATTTATTTATACCGACAACGATGTAAAGTGTTTTCTTTGTCATTTAAAGTTGGATATGAAGAATATCATAGGATCAGAAGATATTATAAAGATTCACAAGAAGAAAAGCCCCGGGTGTTCGTTTGCGCAATCATTATATGGCTTTGAAAATATTCAGAAATTCAAAAAAAAACCTATAAGTAAAGTATCTCATAGAGATTGGGCTTATTATTCTTATAAGGAAGGTATTATTGGTTTAATTTATGAAAGGAAACGACTAGAATCTTTTATTGAATGGCCAATTAATTGGTTGTCTCCTTCAAATTTAGCTGCTGATGGATTTTATTATACGAGGATAAAGGACCATGTGGCGTGTGCCTTCTGTAAAGTAATATATTGGTGAATTCGAAAAATGCGATACAATAAATACGATAAGAGAAAAACACAAACACAAATCCCCAAACTGTCCCTTTATAAATGGGCATAAAACAGATAATGTTCCCATTTTTCTCTCATATTTTGATACATCATATTGATATTAAGACATACCTATCACATATTTTTGTAGAGAAGATGATTATATAATTGGTATCCCCTATCAATCTTGTTCGAAGAAGAATATTCGACAAATAGAAAAAAGACTAGCATCCTTTAAAGATTGGCCTGAATATCTTGTACAAAAACCACAAGATCTCGCCGAAGCTGGATTTTATTATTGTGGTGACTCTGTCCGTTGCTTCCACTGTTCTGGTGGCCATTGCAATTGGGAGAAAAGAGATATACCTTGGAATCTACACGCCAGGTGGCGCCCAGATGTCTTCATCTTTATTTAAAGAAAGGTATAGAATTTATTAAAAATGAAAATGATAAGGCCTTGGATAGGAAGAGATGAAATTGATAGATGTGAACTCTTGTGGGAATTGGATATTGTCAGATGTATAGTAAGTATAGGGTATTCCATATATATTTCCAAAGAGACTATAAAAAAAAAATGTTAATGAAACAGGTTGGCCTTATTTAAGATTAGATGAATATATTGATGACATGGATCAAATGTTGATAAAGAATCCTAAAATTATGAAACCCAAACCACCATCAATCATCAGACATATC
>NW_028234404.1:7627-28685 GCF_977035675.1 Penaeus japonicus
ATATATATAAATAAAATTAATATAATATATGATTCATAAATATATCTATAAAATAATATTTTATAATCATATATATCTCAATAATATATATATATAAATATATGATATGTCATAATATCATCAATATATATAACTCTCAAATATATAATTATAAATATAAGAATATAAATATATATATCTATAATATATAAATAACTATAAAAAATGTATATATATATTATAATAATATAAATTAATATATAACTATCTAACTACTAAATATTAAAATCTCAATATCTCTAACACTCTACAACTACATCTACATAATAAACTATATGTATACTTATACTAAATAACAATAAATATAACACTATAAATAAAAAATATAAATCTATCACAAAAAACATCAACATCTACATATACAAAGATATACTTATGTAACTTATATAAATAAATATATATATATATAAATAAACATATACATAGAAATACTTACTGAATACTTATATATATAAATAACTAAATTATATAGTATATCGATATATCTACTATAAAAAACTAACTATAACTATATATTAAAACTAACTCTATAAAATAAAAATATATGTATTTATGCTGTATGACTTTGTATATAAATATAAGTAAACTATTATAAATATAAATATAAATAAAAAAATATATAAATATAAATATAGATATAGATATAAATATGAATGTGTCAAAGACAATACTATATATAAATATATATATATTAATTTAACTAATATATGCGTTCATATTTATATATACATGTGTGTGTTTTGTTTTATGTGTCCTATATATCATTTTTTATTTTTTTTTTTTTATATAATATTTAAGCACTGTACAAAAAGAATATATATTGTAAATAATTAAGGTGTATGTCTATTTTACATCATACTATCTAATATCTTTGATATACGCTCATTTGAATTCAGATTGCCATATTTTCTATCATAGAATTTGATCCCTTGAATTGTGGTGACGCGCGGGGGGGTCACTAAGCACCTTCACAAACAAACGTCAAGTTAAATCAAAATCCATTGAAAGCAGGATCATCTCACTAATTACATCGCCAACGCTTCTATATAATCACTAAGAAAATGTTGACTGCTTCTTCCAATTTCTTGAGGCGAAGAAAGTTATTTTGACATGGTGAAGCAAAAGTGAATTTTAAATTTTGAATGTGAAATTTGATGAAAGTTAGACAAGTGACTTTGCTTTTGTCTTAGAAGGCAGATGTGCATTGGATCTAAGAGCAAAGTATTCGACATAGCCAGCATGAATCCAGTCATATTTTGCTTTCAAGTGGGACGTTTTCAGCTGACCAAAGCGACAAAAAATAACAATACTGTAGCAGTAAGAGTGTAAGTATATTCTGTTGGCAAACGGCAGTTGCCTAAATTAAAAAAAAAAATGAAAACCGAGAGGATTCGTTGTTTACCAGTGCCAATAGAGTTTAGCAAATAAATCCTCACAAGTTGAGAAACATGGGCGTGGTGGGTAGACATACTGAAGAAAGACGCGGGAAAGGAAAATAAAAACAATGAAGATATGTCGAAAGCCCTGATTCTAGTCCGTTGTGTTGACCAAAGCGCTGTTGACTCTCTGGTGGAATGCATTTTACCTTTCGACAGCCAAATACAGTGGTATGAAAGCTGAAGCCACACAAATAGGGGGGGGGAGAAGTAATAGCAATGATGATAACCAGTACTAGGCATTCTCTTCCCAATATATTAGTAATTTGATGATTAGAAGTCGTCCTGAATACCAGTGAACTGATAGAGTTTTATTCTTTTCACAATGGACATCTTCTAAATCGTCGATAGCCAAAAAGTGCTACAGTTCATGCTTATCTGTGTTTTTATTTCATTCTATGATTATCATCGTTTATATATGTAGTTATCTTATCTATTTATTTTATTTTTCAAATGCAATTCTCTGGATTGAGTTAATTTCACACACAGTCTGTGTAACACTAAAGAGATCGAACAAATGACTATGCAAAGAAATAGCAATGGCCGGTAGATAGTAGCTATTGCTAAAAGTATGACAGTAATAGTAGTAGCAGTAAGCAGGAGGACGAAGCAGTAAGAATGGATAGTAGTGGTGAGGGTAAACATCAAGTAGTAGGAGTAGGAGAAAATAGTAATTGTACCGCAGATCTGCTACCACAAAATCTACAGGGAGGAGTAATTGTGAGGCTCCATTCGTCTCTTAACAGAATACAAAAATGATTGTCTCTGAATAAGATCACATCGATCAACATTTATTAATATATTTTTTTATATTACAAATAACTCTAACGATAGTCAATACTTCCCACACATTCGTTAGCATTTTTCTACCACATTAGTCCAAAAAGACATCATAATCGAATAATTTTCTTACAAATAGGAACGAAAGAAAAAAGCAGTTGACAATTAATGAGCATATATTTTCACATAAAAACAAGAATAAGTCCATCCACCCATAAAACAGACATTCATTATGTACAATGATAATAATACCATTCGAGGTTTACAGTAAGGAGCTCATAGCCCATTTAACGTCTTTAAGCGGACGTCCCACTGTATGATGGTTAGACAGTCAGACACCGTTAAAAGACGTTATAACGTTAAAATAAGATGTCCCGGGTCATGATAAAAGGCCAGTAATAAATAATAAGTCCATATTATGTTTACCTGCATATTAATGTACAAAACTTTTTCCACTCACGTGCTTTTAAATGAGTAAATCATAAAATAAGGAAGAGAAGAAAGGAAAAAGACTATGACAGTAATGACGGATATACTTATTTTGACGTCTTAATGAAGGTTCTACTCTATCTTTTGAACTGATACCTTCTTACTTATCCACAAAGACTCTCTCCACCGCCATTTTGGTATATTTTTTGTCCTATTTTTATTCTACATTAATCATTATTTCCTGTGGAAGATTTCCTGTTCTAGAAAATACTTTATTTCCTGAAGACCGTGAACGTTCACACTGATATCTACGTTATTTTTTCACAGGCGCGGGTGCCTGGTCGAGAAGGTGTTCGTGTAAATAGTGCTAGAAAGACATTAATGATGCGTTCATCTGGTGTAGCTGTCATCGGATAAAACGGGTTACGCTTTCCTTAATATTGGTTTACCTCGGTATTGTCAGCCTAAGATTTGCAAGAAAAAATAAAACTTTTGGTAAAGCTGCTGGCAAACTTTTGAGTTACATTTGTCATTTATATATATATATGTGTGTGTGTGTGTGTGTGTGTGTGTGTGTGTGTGTGTGTGTGTGTGTGTGTATGTGTGTGTGTGTGTGTGCTATAATTTCAATCAACAAAATAGAGGAATTCTCAGATGGTTTTCCGGAAATCATGTCTCCAATACACCACTCTTACCACTCAGCCCTACCCCGAAATCACTTCAAGACAATCCACCTTTTCATCAGGTTCTTTAGTCTACTCATATGCAGAAAAATATATTTCCAAAATAAAACATTCTTCCGATGCTATTCCATTGAAATCATATGGTCAGGATGGGTAACAGCCCTGTGGCCTAATCAGTCGAAGCCTCTTCCTCTCTAGTAGTAAGCTTCTCCGTATACCTGAGGTGTATCTTGGCCATCTCCAAGGCCGACTCTGACCAAGTACCATAGATATATATATAAATATATATTATAAATATATATATATATATATATATATATATATAAATAGATATATAAATATATATAAACTAACACCAATATATATCTAATATATATAAAAATATATAATATATATTGTATATATATATATATACATATATATATAAATATATAAATATATAAATATATATATATATAATATATTATATAAATATATATATACCAACACATAAATATACTAATATATATATATATCTATATTATATAATGTCTTAAATATAAAATACATATATATATAATATTTTATATATATATTTATAAAAAAATATATATATATATGTATAATATGTATATATATATAATATAATAATACATACATACCTATATGCTTAATATATATAATGTCTTGTATAGATACATATATAATACATATATATAAAAAAAATATATATATATATATATATATAATATATAGATATACATACTATATTAAAAAAAAAATATATAATATACATATCTATATGTATGAATGTATGTAGTATGTATATAATATTCAAAATGTGGAAAATTGACCTAAATTCGCTCTTCGTGCTAGACGTTATTTGTTTTGATAAAGCAAAACCTCTTCGCTAATTGGTCCATAGGATGAGTGGTTTGAACAGTGGAAAGTCTTAACAAACCAAAAGTGTAGACAAAAAAACAACGTGACTCCTCTAAATACATTGAGAAAGAAGATAATAAAAAGATCAAATCTGAATAACAGAAGTGATTTCAAACCGTTCATTAGAACACATTTAGTGGCGATTTATGTTCTTGTACAAAATATATGCCAGGCGTGGAAAATAACTAGTAACACTAATGGGAAAATGGCTATAGGAAATATGAATACCATAAAAATGGAAGGAATAATGAATTAATGAAAGTTTAAGATAAGAGAGATGAGATTGTAAGAAAGAGAGAGAGATGAGAAGTGTAAGAAAGAAGAAGAAGAGAGATAAGAGTGAAAGAAGAGAGAGAGAGAGATGAGTGTAAGAAATAGAGAGAGAGATGAAGTGAAAGAAAGAGAGAGAGAGATGAGATAGGAAGAGGGAGAAAGAGAGAGATGAGAGTGTAAGAGAGAAGAAGAGGAGGAGAGAGAGTGAGAGTCAAGCAGTGATACATAGAGTGATACCATGAGAATATTCGCAAAAGAAAACCAAATAATGAAACAAATGCGGTAAGATCGAGTGACAAAGACAACACTCAACACTGAGGAAAATCAACACAGAAAGGACCCCCCCATAAGACCCCCTTTCGTGCGTCGAAGCCATAACACCTAAGGCTTTGGTGCTTCTCGCCGCACCTCCTCGGACGTCGTGATGTTACGAAATATCAAATGCAGGATGAGCTTAGTACTCTAAATGTTATCATGTGAATAACGTTAACCAATTGACTAAAACACTAGCAATTAGCAAGTACAACGAATAAATAAACAGTAAAAAAATTAATCGGTTGTAGGGTGTTCAATCTTTAGTGTTTAACTCAAAGCAAATCGTCTGGGTGTAGAAGTCGATTTTTTCTCCTTATCTCCGGTTACGTAAAGGTGTCATATATTTAATATATATACACACATCATTCGTTCAATAGATAGGCGACTGTAATCATGAATTGGAGACGTATTAAATTGTTATTAAAATGAGCCATCCCTGCGTAATAATCAACAACCGGAAAACATGTAGAAGAAAAAGAACACTTACACCTAACGCGTAAACACCACAACGCAACCCTAAACTAAAGCGAACATCGACAGTGGCCATGCGGGTGATGACGTAGTGGGACGTAAGCACTGAGATCACCTATGTACACAAGCTGAAGATTAGTGTTACTCTTGCACCATCAACAGATCATTAATTTGATAAGAGAAAAAAAACTTTATCATTATTTATATAAACACATAATACATCACTAATAAGTCTTTTTTTTTTTTTTTTTTGCCTCTAATAATATGAAACATGTTAACCTGTGAAATCAGCTTCACTTGACTTGATTCGAAGAGGCAATGTTGTCATAGCATTGTTCCTTTCACAACACTTAAAGGGAACATTTAACTCTGATCCCAAATAAAACACTTTCTTTTCTTTTTTACTATTCTTTTTTTTCTGTATCGTAAACAGCATTTTGATCTTATATCTCCTCTGTTCACTTCAAGTCACCAAAATTCATGTCTATTTGATGGGTTATTTCCACCTTTTTTTTTACAATCTAAGTCTCTAGAAATTGTAGCATCTCAGGTCCACTTTCTAAGAAGGTAGTATCACACAAACGTCACATACACAGAGCTCAGGTGTTAGTGCTAGGAAAGTACAGATTCCTCGCGCAGTTCGGGCAGCACACTTGCCATCTTTGATACCCTCCCGTTAAAGATCTCGACTGCTTTCACTGAAGTGTTTCAGAAACCTTTTCCTCAAGAGGTTCAGTAGAGGTTCGAACCTTCCTCGAAAAGGATCAGGGGTATGTCCAGAATGGCCTGTTAAAAACCTGGTGAAAGGAGAGGAGAGGAGAGCTTGAGTGGTCGCCTATCACAGCTAACTGATTGACACCCTGAGCGGTGCCGGAACTGACTGAAACTCCCGAGAACGACAAAAAAACACATGGAAAATGAATAAAAATAAGAGTAGAACAGGTGCCTCCCCCAACAAACACCCATTAAGTTTGATTTGATTTCCGTACCTGCTTTTTTAACACATTAATTGACCACTTTTCCGAGGAACTCGTATCAGGACACTTACGTTTATGTCTTGACATCAGAAGTCTATATTTATTTAAACATTAAATTTTATTCATATATATATATTAATATTATATATATATATATATATATATATATATATATATATACTATAAACTCTCCAATTGAAAAAAGAATAGGGACTAGCAATTTTACTCTTGACTTGGTGTTAAGGAATGTGTATTATAAGGGGGAGTTTTAAGGGATTAGGATAGACAAGGTGTATAAAGGTGTTGATACCTGTTTGCTAATTATGGAGATGTACAATGAAATTATATATATATATTGATGCCTGAGACTTTGAGATTGATACTAAATTTCTGGTATTATAATTTTGTATTGATCATTAATTCTTCTATTTATAATTTTTTAACACGGTTATGGGGACGGCTTTGATGGTCTGTAGTAAATGTTTATGAGTAACTTTCTGTATGGCCAATACAATGATACATATAGTGAAATTAATAACATAGTCATAAATGTAATCGATAGTGATGATTAAGATGAATCCATATATATGAGTGGGATAGTAATGAAAATAACAGTATAGAGAATGAAAATGGTAATAATAGTTGTGGTTATAATAGGACAAACAACGATCATATTGTTATTATGTGATGCCAATTCATTGCTAGAGAATTGGTAAAAAAAAATACAGTAAAACATAAAAATATTACTATTGTCAATGATGATAAACACTAATGGGATAATATTAATATGGTAATTGTGGATGATAAATGGTGAGGTTAAGAAAATAAAAAATTAAAAATAAAATGATAAAAAAATGATATAATAAAAGGGGAAAAGGTAGATGATAATTTTTACGATTCATAATATAACAATAGTGATAATGAAGATAGTTGAAAGGACAATGACAATAGCAAATGAAATGGCAATAAAAGTAATGAAAATAAAGAACAGAAAAGGATTACGGGGAAAATGAAAACAAAAATAGTCATTCCAAGAAACATTTGTGTTTGTGTTTACTATTGGGGTATTTTAAGGTAACTATTCGGAAACATACTTTTTTATCTGATTCAGTATCAGGCAGTGCAATGCTGAATTTATCCTGCATTGATTAATAGGATTTTTCCCTATATTGGTAACACACAAAGGGTAGGTCTTGATAGGTAGCTTAAACACGTTGGTCCTTGATTCTAAGAGGATGTTATGGATTCGAGGGCAGACTACTTCTGGCAATAGCTTTGTGAGGATTTCTTTGGAAAGAGTCATCAAAGTAAGGTAACGGCGGTTCTCTATGTTAAGCCTTTCTTTCGAGTTTTTTATTCGTTTTGATCTTTTAATTTTGTTGTTTTGAAGGTACCGTTGTTACGAACCGGAGACTTGCTGTAACTCGTGTCTTCCATCGGTTACAAAAAGCCGGCCGTTCCTCCGAGGTTCCCTGAAGCGTTTGTGGTGCCGAAGACGTTCCCGAAGGGCGGCGACGGGTGTTACGGTGGGTGCTCCTGCTGGTGGCGGCGTTGCATTGGGTGTGGGCGTGGGCGTCCCTGCGGCGTGGGGGATCAAAGTGCCGAGGTGGTGGTGGTGGAGCGGCTCCGGGTGGTGCAGGCCCGCCATGTTGTTGATGAGGCTCATCCTGGCGGCAGTGCTCCTGCGCCTTCTGCCGGAGGACCCGCAATGCGGAGGAGCGCAGGTCATCGGAGAGAGGGGGCGGGGTGGGCCTGGGAGGCCGAGGGCGCCCGTGCAGGCTGTGGTTTGGGTACAGGCGTGTGGTTGTAGCTCGTCCTCCGCCCACCTCCTGCAAAACCACAACATCCATTCAGAATTGGGAAGGAACAAGTGAGTCAGCCGCTGTCGCAGTTAGAGAGAAAGAATCTGACCTAACTAAGCAATCTGGTCCGTTCCCCTCCACTAGGTAGCATGAGCGCGACCTAGAATCCTAGGCTGATGCTAAGCAAGGCCTATTCCTCCTCACTTCAAGTCAAGATTTTGGGTTAATATATACTATTTTTCTGCAAGTATAGTATGTGGTGTGTTAGGCCTATATGAAAATTATCTTCCACTTTTATCTCTTGTTAGTGTTGGAGTCATCTGAGCCATCACGGCCGGAGGAGACCCTGGCCCTCTGGTGCGTTCGGGCCCGCCGGCCCGTGGCCCCAGGGGTACCTCGGGGGCCCCTGGCTCATTTAGTTGCCCGCGGTGACCTGAGTCCCCGCCATTCAGCATCCCTAGTGGGAGAGGGGCGTCCTCACCTTCTTCCATGGGAATGGGGTGTTTTCCCTGTGAAACCTCCGCTCTCTGGCCTCCCCGTGGTGGTGGTCGCCGGATTATATACGTCCTGATGCTGTCGCTCTGTGCTGTCTTTGCTTCGCACTGCGGTTACCCTCCCTGAGGACTGCTGATGTTGCTCGAGGCGTTGCAGCTGCTGGGGTTCCACGCGGCCGTTCGCTGGCCTTCGCCGACGCCTCTGACTCCTGCAGCGCTGAGGCGCCTCCAGGCTCATTCGGTCATACCTGGCAGGGGAAGTAACATCATCATCCCGCCGGCTCGTAAACACTCGCTCGAGGGCCTTCCTCATCTCACGTCACAACAGCGAAAGAGGGAAGTGCCAGCGGCTTTCTAATTTTCTAACAAGCTATCAGAGCCAGATCCTTTACTCGATTGCGATCACACACCTTCTGACTGAAGTAGAGAGAGTGAAGAATAGCCCTAGCCAACGGGAACGACTAACCTTCACGCCTTTTTACTAATATAACGGTTTTTCTTTTCTTTTTTTCATTCGATATTATGATTGTTGGAAATGGATGTTTTCCCCAATTCTGATTTACATCTAAGTATCAGTCTCTAAAAGTAATAAAAAATTAAGTTATACTAATTAACTTTAAAAGCACCTCCGTTTCTCTCATCCTAATCTTAGTGTGCAGCACCAACTAGCTAATGCAAATTCTTTTCTCCATTGAAGACGTGCAAGAACCTATTCCTCTCTCCTACATTGCGAAAATCGATCCTTTGTTGAAAAAGTGTCCAATGCATACCTATACAAAATCAACGTTTGAAGAAGAGAAATAACGATAAATAGGAAAGGCCCATAGAGACAATATAAAAAGTTGGTATTGAATAGGGCTGAATATGAATAAGTGTTTATTATAATTTCCTTTCTTGTTTTTTATAATAATGATATTTGGAATATTACAAGTTTATTATAACATATGTTATTTCATATCAACTATGACAGCTGAATGTGCAGGATAATGGAGTTAAGACGAATGATTAGGTTATTAATTAGGATAATCATATAGTAATATTACTAAATAGATATATCCTACTATTGCATTTAATGTAACCATAAGAATCAAGGTGTTAAATACAAAAGGAGTAAAAAGAAATAATGTTTTACAAAAAAGCTTGTACTGGAAATTCTGTTTGAAATTATATTTGTGCCAGACACATACTAGTAAAGGGGGGGGGATAAATTATCATGATTATACACATCTCGTGAAAAGAAAGAAAGAAAGAAGAAGCATAGATTCAATACTTATCACAAGAATAAAGTTTTTCAAATTTATAATAAATAAAAGGGTAACAAAAAGCAATAGGCTAAAGAAATATCCAGACCAAGAAAAATAGATTTCATTCGACTGACATTAACCCCCCCACCCCAACCTCAACTCAACCCTCCTGAAAACAAAATCATACAAGAATTAGGTCTTCACATATGCAATTAATATAGTGAATTAAAAAAGATGAAAAAAAAGTCCCGAATCCCACCATAAAATTAATATAAAAAAAATCCATTGACTGAATAAATAAATCTCAGAAGTACAGATGAATACTAAAAGAAAACCCACAATTCAGCAAGAGAACATTAGATTCAGAAATAAGAGATAGTTGTAATGAAATATCAGCCACTTAGACTAAAATGAGACAAAATAACTAATCTTAAAAGAGATGTAACAAGATTGAAATATTAGGTAATGAGAACTAAAAAAAAAGGAACTAAATTCTACAGTCCACAATCCTTCAGATAAAGCAAGCTCGGAAAAAAAAAACTAGACAATAGACAAAACAAGAAACAAACGGAGAGTCCATGGTCCCAAGCCGTACCTAAAGAGCCAGGGCGGGGCACTCCTCCCCCGAGTCCACCGACTTGACGATGGGGGGGTCTCCGCAGCGGTAGCGATTGCCTGACCATGGCGCCGTAGAGGCCGTACTCCGCCATGATGGTGCTCTTGCCCCACGTCTTCTCCGTCTTCCGCCACTTCGCCCGCCGGTTCTGGAACCACACCTGCGGAAGGGGGTGAGGTGGTGAGGCGCTTGCTTGCTGGAGACGGGTTGTGGAAGGGTTTGGGGTGGGGGTTGGGTAGGGGTTGAGGGAGGTTGGGGTGGGGGTTGGGTAGGGGTTGAGGGAGCTTTGGGTGGGGGGGTTGAGGGAGGTTGGGGTGAGGGTTGGGTAGGGTGAGGTGGGGGGTTGGGGTAGGGGTTGAGGGAGGTTGGGGTGGGGGGTTTGTATAAGGATATGAGTGTGGGTCAGTGTAAAGGGGAATTAGGGAAGGGTTTGTTTATATCCTTATTCTTCTGGGCCATTTTTTCCTACTCGTATCAACTGACAAATCAATTTAATAAAGACATAATCTATGTTTATCTCGTTTATCATCAAAACAAGATATGAAGAATTAATTAAAACAAAGTACTGTTAAGAAATGTATACGCTGTGTATATGCTTCTTAGCTATCATGTATCCTAGATTAACATCCGTTACTTGTTCGGCATTCTTTTTAACTTTCACTTTTTGTTTTATCTATGTATTTCCAATTTATTTACATGTTCTCTATCCACTCATTCTAGATAATGGTTAGTGTTGGTGTGTATGCGTCAATGCTGATGTACTTACTAGAGTTTCTGTGTGTATGTGGTGGTGTGTGTGGTGTGTTTGTCTTTCTGTGTATGTCTTCGTGGTTTGTGTGTGTCTTTGTTGTATGTATTCGTTTTTTTTGTATGTGTGCTCGGTGTGGTGTTGTTTTAGATGTGTACGTGTGTATGTAAATGTCTGTATCTAATCTCCGACCTCTCTCTTCTGTCTTTGTCCTGTTACACGATCACCACCCTCCTTAACCCATTAACCCCATTCACACGCCGGCCACATCGCCCCCACCCCCCCTCTTGCTAATCCCCACCCCCCCCCCCCCCTTACATACCCTAGAGGCAGAGTTTAGGCTTCCTATGGGAAAAGGCCTCCGACGCCGTCACTTACTCCGCCTCCTGTGATCTCATTAACGTTACCTGTAGTTACAACGACCACGTTACAATTACAACCCCCCCTTTGACGCCTCTGATCCTCTTTCCCTCCCTTAACTCCCCCCCCCCATCACCCGCACTCACCCCTCACCCCTTACACCTCCCTTCCCCTACAGGGCCCCTTTTGACTCTCCCCTCCCCTCCCCTCCTCCCATCCTCCCCCCGTGTCCTTCCCTTACCCCCCTTTCCTTGTGTCAGATTTCCCCCGAGGAGATGGAGGTGTAGAGGGGGTGGGGGGTAAGGTAAGAAAGGGGGTGGGGTGGGGGGTAGGAGGTGTTGTTTCGATTGTTTATTTTGCTAAAATCTATTTTGTTTATTTCTGAAAATATATGTCATCGAAAGAACAGAAAAGAGGAAGAACTGTTATAAAGCAAAATATACCGAAATACTTCATAATTCTATATAAACAACATACAATTAATTAAATTTGAAAAATGAGATAAATAAAAGCGTTACAATATGACAAGTCAAGATACTATCATTATATCATCAGCATCATGATCAGAGTTCTACGTTATTATGTTCTTTATATCATATATTAAAGTAATTATATAGAAAACAGACAGACAAAGAGACAGACGGACAGACAGGCAGGTTTTTATATGCAGTCATCTCTCTCTTTTCTCTTCTTTCATTTCCCCTTCGCTTTTCTCCCTTTCCTCTTCCTTCTCACCTCCCCTTTTTTCCCTCTTCTTTCTCCCCCTCATCCTTATCCACTTATCTTACTTTCCTTATCCTCTTTCCCTCCTTCCAATCTTCCCTTCCCAACCTTCCCCCTCCCTTCCTCCTTCCCCTCCTCCTCCTCCTCTCGTCCTGTTTCCCCTCTTCTTCCATACTCATTCCGCTCTTCTCCTCCCTATCATCCCCTCCCATTCCCTCCTCCTCCTCCTCCTGCTCTTCCCCTCCCTACCCCTCCTCTACCCTTCTCTCACCCCTCCCACTCTCCCCTCCCTTTCCCCTCCCTTTCCCCTCCCCTCCCCTCCCCTCCCCTCTCCTCCCCTTCCCCCTCTTCTAAAATGTGGTTAGTGACCAAGTAAGTACCGGCAGTGATACTGATGAGAGATTGGATTACAGGATGGATACATAATGGGAGTTTCGTAAGCGAGGGGAGAGGGGGAGGGGAGGAGGAGGAAGAGGAGGAGGGGGGAGGGGAGGAGGAGGGGAGGAGGAGGGGAGGAGGAGACAGGGGGTGATGAGGGAGTGAAGGGAGGAGGAGAAAGGGGGTGAGGGGAGAAGGAGAAAGGGCGAGGAGAGGAGGAGATAAGCGGGTGAAGGGAAAGGGTGAGGGGAGAAGGAGAAAGGGCGAGGAGAGGAGGAGGAGGAGAAAGGGGAGGTGGAGAAGAAGTAGGAGGAATAAGAGGAGGAGGAGGAGGAGGAGAAGTTGGAAGAGGAAAGGGAGAAGAGAGGAAAGGAAGGAGTGAGGTAGAAGGAGGAGGAAGAGAAAGAGGTAAGGGAAGAGAAAGAAAAATAGGAAGAAAAGTAGAGGAGGAAGAGGAAGAGAAGGAAGGAGAGAGGGTGAAGGGAGAAGGAGGAAGTGAAAAGAAAAAATATATAAAGAATAAATATATTGACAACAAATACTAATAGAAAAATAAAAGGGAAAAGCGTATAGAAAGAGGAGAAAAAAAGGAGAGAAATAAAAGAGGAAGTAGAGAAGAAGAAGAATAGGAGTTATAATGACAACGATATAAATAATAATGGTGATGATACTAATGACAATGAGGATAATGACAACAATAAAGTTAATGATACTAATACTGATAATAATGATGGTGATGCTGATTATACTAACATTGATGATAATGATAATAATAATGATAATAACATAATACTAACACATATTTTGATAACGATCATTATAATGCTAATGCTCATCATATTAACATTAATGATAATAATCCTTATAATGATAATGACAATAATATGAATAACAACAAAGAACAACCCCCCCCATCCTCCATGAGAAACTAAAAACAAAGAATAAAAAAAAACAAAGAAAGAAAGGAAAGCCAGACAGTAGCAAAGGATTAGGAAAGCCATCGCGCGGCCAAAAGGGATTAGCGAATCATCCTATACGTTCGAGAACAAAAGACTAACGCGTCAAGATCACATTTTGATTGGTAATTATTTCCATATTTACGGTAACGGTTGTCTGTAATGCGCGTTATACGACCGTGGGAGCGCGACTGTGATGTGGTGATGTGATTACGCTGTGGTTGGTGGTGATTGAGTGGTGATTTCGGTGGTAGGAGTGGTGGGGGGAGGGCGAGGGGGTATGGGCGGGGGTGGGGGTTGTTCTGGTATGTTAGTGGTGTTTTTTTGTTTGTGTGTGTTATTGGTTGTGTGTGTGTGGTGTTGTTTGTTTGCTTGTGTTGTTGTTTGTTTGTTTGTGTTGCTGTTTGTTTGTTTATGAGAGTGTGTGTGTGTTTGTGTGTTTGGTTTGCTGGCAAGGGGTTTGTTATTGTTTGCTTGTCTGTGTTTGTTCGTTTGTGTGTTTGTTTGTGTATGTGTGTGTGTTTGTGTGTCTGTGTGACTGTGTGTTTATATATGTGTGTGTGTGTGTGTGTGTGTGTGTGTGTGTGTGTGTGTTTGTGCGTGTGTGTCTATTATAGTGTGTAATTTTAAATCGATGGTGACTCGTGGTGAGATTATCTTGCCCTTATGATGCGCCGATGGTGATATGTAATGGCATCGTGATACCAAAAGGATAATTAGATCTCCATTCTAATTAACCTCGGCGGAAACCAGCGCACAGATTCCCACGGTATCACCCTCCATCAAATAGTTATATAATGTTATCTCCCTCCCTCAAAGCCTCCCGCCCTCCCCCAGCCTCCTCCCTCCTTCCCACCCGTTCTTTCTGTGTCCATCTTCCCCTCCCTCCGATCCCGCCCTCCCTCCCTCCTGCACCCTCCTTCCAAACCCTTCTGTGTCCTTTCTTCCCCTCCTCCCTCCCCTCCCGCCCGCCTCCTTCCACCCCGCTTCTGTCTCCTTCTTCCCCTCCCTCCCTTCACCTCTATTCCCTCCCCATACCCCCTCCTTCCCGCTTCTCCCCTCCCTCTTGCTTCCCTTCCTCCCTCCCGTCCTTCTCTCCTCCCCCCACCTCCCTTCCTCTCAGCCCTCTAGCCTTTTCTCTCCCTTCTCGCCTTCTCTCCCTCCTCCTTCCCTCCCTCCCTCCCTCCCTCTCTCCCTCCTTCCCTCCCAGTATCCCTCCCTCCATCCCTCCCTCCTTCCCTTCCTCCCTCCCTCTCTTTCTCCTTCCCTCCCTCCCTCCCTCCCTCTCTCCCTCCTACCCTCCCAGTATCCCTCCCTCCTTCCCTTCCTCCCTCCCTCTCTTTCTCCTTCCCTCCCTCCCTCCATCCCTTCCCTCCCTTCCCTCTACCCTCCCAGTACCCCCCTACCCTCCCTCCCTCCTACCCTCCCAGTATCCTCCTCTCTCTCTCCCCCCTCCCTCCTCCACTCCCTCCCGTCCCCTCCCTCACTCCGTAAATCACATCCAAGTCGTTAGTTTAAGGCGAAAAATATCCAAGTATCAAGTCCCCCAAATCGAAGGTCCTAGAATAGGAAGAAACTAATAATACCTTTCAATGAGCGACCGCCCCCCCCCCATCCATCGCCGTTGCTGCCATATGACGGGCTCACTATTATTCTAACAATGTGAGCCTTATGTATTTATATATATATGTACATTCTCCCCTTTTATTTTCCGGGTAATTTGTCATATGTGAGAATACGTGCTTGAGAAAATGCGCATAATATATCTACAACTTCCTTTCTCCCTCGTCCTTTTCTTTTCATTTCTTTATCTTTTTCCTCTTTAGCGAAAAAAAGTAGGGGAAAAGTTAGAAAATAATCTTATATTATACATATAATATTTATATAATATATTCCTTCCGTCTCACCCAAGGACGAGCACGCGCCACGTCTCCTCCCTAGGATACAAGCGTAAAACTCCGTACGTGAGGACGCATTAAAGACCATATTCCTTTCCTTCCAACCCTCTCATCAAGCCTAGAGGAGCGGCCGACGCAGCGTGAATTCGAACCTTCCCAACCCCCTCGCCGTAAGGCCAATTAGCGTCCCCCCCCCGGCCCCTCGCATGATATCCAACCTTTGAGTGGAAGTTTTGCCTAAAACCAGGGGAAAAACCGAGCATGTTCCCGACCCGCACCCTCGCGCCTGGGGCCGTCGCCGCCGCTTTCGACGGGAGGTCGACTGGTACGTACTTGAGAGGGCCGATAGGTATCGGGGCGCGCGTGAGCCGGGCGGTGGGAGCGCATTAACGAGGCCCGCCGCCAGTATACGGAGACCCGGGGCGGGAGATGCAAATGTTAGAGATGCTTGCTTGCGTCTATCGCCAGCGATCTATCAATATATTAATATATATATATATATATATATCTATATAAAAATATATATATATATATATGTTTGTATATATATATATATTAAATATATATAACAAACATCTATAATATATATAAATATATATATATATATATATATATATATATATAATAAAAATAATTGATAGATCGCTGGATAGACGCAAGCACGCATCTCTAATCATTGCACTCCCGCCCACGTCTCCGTATCTGGCGCGGCCTCGAATGCGCTCCCACCGCCCGGCCTCACGCGGCGGCGCCCGCTACCTCTCGGCCTCTAATTCCGCCGACCTCCCACGGGCGGAAAAGCGGCGGCGACGCAGCGCGAGCGGCGGGTCGGGATACATGCTCGTTTTCCCTGGGTTAGGCAAAACTTCCACTCAAAGTTGTTTTTAATGGCGAGGGGCCCGGGGGACGCTATGTGCCCTTACGGCGAGGGGTTGGAAGGTCGAATTCACGCTGCGTCGCCGCTCCTCCCGAGCTTGATGAGGGGAAAGGAATATGGTCTTTAATGCGTCCTCGACTTAACGGAGGTTTTAACGGCTTGTAACCTTAGGGAGAGACGTTGGCGCGGCTCGTCCTGGGTGAGAACGTAAAGTAAATATATATATAAATAAATATATGTATATATAAAGGAAATATTTTTCTCAGTTGGCTTTTCCCCTACTTTTTTTCTCTAAAGAGAAAGATAAATAAAGGAAAAAGAAAAGGGAGAAAGGAAGTTGTGATATATTAAGCGCATATCTCAAGCAACGAATTCTCACATATGATTACCCAAAATAAAAGGGAGATATGTACATAAATATAAAAATACATAAGGCTCACATTGTAGAATAATAGAGAGCCCGTCATTTGCAGCGAACGGCGATGGATGGGGGGGGGGGGTCGCTCATTTGAAAGGAATTATTAGTTTCTTCTATACGACGGACCTCCGATTTAGGGGTACTTGTAATTGGATATTTATCAGCCTTAAACCTAACGACTTGGATGTGAATTTACGGTGAGGGAGGGGAGGGAGGGAAGGGAGGGAGGGAGGGAGGAGGAGAGAGAGAGGGAGGGATACTGGGAGGGTAGGAGGGAGGGAGGGAGGGAGGGATACTGGGAGGGTAGGAGGGAGGGAGGGATGGAGGGAGGGAGGGAAGGAGAAAGAGAGGGAGGGAGGAAGGGAAGGAGGGAGGGAGACAGGGAGGGTAGGAGGAGAGAGGGAGGGAGGGGGGAGGGAAGGAGAAAGAAGGGAGGGGGGAAAGGGGAAAAGGGGGGGAGGGAGGGGAAAAGGGAAGGAAGGAGGGGAAAAGGGAGGGGGGGAGGGGGGGAAGGAGGGGGAGGGGAAGGCGGGAGGAAAAAAGGCAGAGGGAAAAAAAAGGGGGGGGGGGGGAGGAAAAGGAGGGAGGGGGGAAAGGGGAAAGCAAGAGGGGGGGGGAAAAGGGGGAAGGAGGGGTATGGGGGGGAATAGGGGTAAAGGGAGGGGGGGATAAGAGACAGAACGGGGGGAAGGAGGCAGGGGGGGAGGGGGGGAAGGGGGGGGAAAAAGGACACAAAAGGGGTGAAAAGGGGAAGGGAAAGGGGGGGGAGGGGGGGGAGGGGGAGGGGAAAAGGACACAGAAGGGGTGGAAGGGGGGAGGCAGGGGGGGAGGGGGGAGCTTTGGGGGGAGAGTACCATTATAAAACTATTTAATGGGGGGTGTACCTTGGGAATCTGTGCCCCTTGGTTTCCGCCAAAGGTTTAATTAGAATGGAGATCTTTTTACCCTTTTTTGGTACACGATGCCATTACATATCCCCATGGGCCCCCCTCAAAAGGGGAAAGATAATCTCACCAGGGTCACCATCGATTTAAAATTACACCTATAATAGCCACACACGCACAAACCCACACACACACAAAACCACACAAACACACACCCACCACTTTAAAAAACAAAAGGGTCACACAGACACACAAACACACACCAACACAAAAAAACCCAAAACAAACGAACAAACACAGAAAAAAAACAAAAAAAAAAATTAAAAAAAAAACCCCCTTGAAAGAAAACCAAAACACAAAAACCCACACACCCCTTCAAAAACCCCAAAACAAACAGCAACACAAACAAACAAACAACAACACAAGCAAACAAACAACACCACACACACACAACCAATAACACACACAAACAAAAAAACACCACTAACATACCAGAACAACCCCCACCCCCGCCCATACCCCCTCGCCCTCCCCCCACCACTCCTACCACCGAAATCACCACTCAATCACCACCAACCACGGGCGTAATCCCCAACCACCAATCACAGCCCGCGCTCCCCGGTCCCTATAACGCGCATTACAGACAACCGTTTCCGTAAATAGGGAAAAAAATTTCCAAAACAAAATGTTTATCTTTTACGCGTTATCCTTTTGTTCTCAACGTATAGGATGATTCCCCTTTTTCCCTTTTGGGCCCCGCGATGGCTTTTCCCAATCCTTTTTCTCTGTCTGGGTTTCCCCTTCCCTTTTTTTGTTTTTTTTTATTCTTTTTTTTTGTTTTTTCATGGGGGATGGGGGGGTTGTTCTTTGTTGTTTTTTCATTTATTGTCAAATTTTCATTATAAAAATTTTTATCATTAATTTAATATGATGAGCATTAGCAATTTTAATTATCGTTACAAAATAGTTTTAGAAATTTTGTTATTATCATTATTTACATTATCCCTCAATGTTAGTATTAAACCCAAACACCATCATTATTAAACTATTATATCATTAACTTTTTTTGTTGTTTATTACCTCATTGTCATTAAATATCATCACCTAAATTTTTTTATATCGTTTTCATATAACTCCTATTCTTCTTCTTCCTTTCTTCCCCCTTTTTTTTTCTCTCCTTTTTTTTTTTCCTCTTTCTTACGCCCTTTTCCCCTTTTTTTTTTCTATTTTGTATTTTTTTTTTAAAAATTTTATTCTTTATATTTTTTTTCTTTTTACTTCCCCCTTCTCCCCCCCCCCTCTCCCTTCCTTCTCTTCCCCTTCCTCCCCCCTTTTCTTCCTATTTTTCTTTCTCTTTCCCCTTTTCCTCTTTTTCCCTTCCCCCCTCCTTTTACCTCACCCCTTTCCCTTTTCCCCTCTCCCCCTTTCCTCTTCCACCCTTTTCCTCCCCCCCTCCTCCTCTTTTTCCCCCTCCTTCTTCTCCTCCCTCCCCTTTCTCCCCTCTCCTTCTTCTCCTCGCCTTCCTCCTTCTCCCCTCACCTTTTCCCCTTTACCCGCTTATCTTTTCCCCCCCCTCGCCCTTTCTCCTTCTCCCCTCACCCCCTTTTCCTCCCCCCCTTCACTCCCTCATCACCCCCTTTTCCTCCCCCCCCTCCTCCTCCCCTCCTCCCCCCCCTCCCCCCTCCCCCCTTCCCCCTCCCCCCTCCCCCTCTCCCCCCGCTTAAAGAAACTCCCATTATGTATCCATCCTTAAACCAATCTCTCATCAGTATTTACTGCCGGGGACTTTACTTGGTCAAATAACCAACATTTTTGAAGAGGGGGAAGGGGGGGAAAAGGGGGGGGGAGGAGGGGGGGGGAAAGGGGGGGGAAAAGGGGAAGGGAAAAGCGGAGGAGGAAGGAAGGGTAGAGGAGGGGTAGGGGGAGAGGAGCAGGAGGAGGAGGGGGAGGGGGAAAGGGGGGGATGAAGAGGAGGAGAAAGCGGGAAAGAGTATGGAAAAAAGAGGGGAAACGGGGAAGAGGGGAGGAGGAGGGGAAGGGGGAAAAGGGGGGGGGGGAAAGGTTTTTTGGGGAAAAAAAAATTTGGGAAAGGGGGGAAAAATGGGAAAAAGGAAAAAAAAATAAATGGATAAGGGTGAGGGGGGGGAAGAAGAGGGGAAAAAAAGGGGGGGTGAAAGGAAGAGGAAAGGGATAAAAACAAGGGGAAATTTAAAGAAGAAAAAGGGGAGAGATACTGCTTTAAAAAAGGGGGGTCCTGTCCTCGGCTCTTTGTCCCGCCCGGGTTTTTATATAAATTTTAATATTGTATAAAAACAAATAACGTAGAAATCTGATCATGATGCGAGGGAAAAAAATAATGAAAGTATCTTGACTTGTCAATTTTAAAAGCTTTTATTTACTCATTTTTCAAATATTTAAATTTAAATTTTATGTGTTTATATAGAATTTTTGGAAATTTTTCGGATATTTTTTTTTTATAACAAATTTTTCCTCTTTTCTGTTCTTTCGATGACATATATTTTTAGAAATAAACAAAATAGATTTTAGCAAAATAAACAATCGAAACAACACCTCCTACCCCCAACCCACCCCCTTTCTTACCTTACCCCCCCACCTCCCTCTACACCTCCATCTCCTCGGGGGCAAATCCTGACACAAGTGAAAGGGGGTAAGGGAAGGGACGACGGGGAGGGATGGGAGAGGGGAAGGAGAGTCAAAAGGGGCCCTGTAGGGGAAGGGAGGAGTAAGTGGTGAGGGGTGAGTGGGTGAATGGGGTGGGGTAAGGGAGGAAAGAGGATCAGGGCGTCAAAGGGGGGTGTAACGTGTCGTTGTAACTACATGTAACGTAATGAGATCACAGAGGCGGAGTAGTAAGCGGCGTCGAGGCTTTCCCATAGGAAGCCTAACTTGCCTCTAAGGGTATGTAAGGGGGGGGGGGATAGCAAGAGGGGGGGGGGGCGATGTGGCCGGCGTGTGAATGGGTTAATGGGTTAAGGAGGGTGGTGATCGTGATAACAGGACAAAGACAGAAGAGAGAGGTCGGAGATTAGATACAGACATATATACATACACACGTACACATCTACAAACACACACACACGAGCACACATACAAACAAACGAATACATACACACAAAGACACACACAAACACACGAATACATACACAGAAAGACAAACACACACACACACACACATACACACAGAAACTCTAGTACGTACATCAGCATTGACGCATCGCACACCAACACTAACCATTATCTAAAATATGAAAGAGAACAAGTAAATAAATGGAAATACATAGATAAAACAAAAGGTGAAAGTTGAAAGAATGCGAA
>NW_028234404.1:28785-46285 GCF_977035675.1 Penaeus japonicus
TAAAGGACAGGGGGGGACAGGTGTGTGCCTACAAGGATCTCTTGTAGCACCGAGGTGCTTGGCTCGAGAGAGCCGAGTGTCAAAACCCTTACTATGAAGGGATCTCTTTTAGTATGCCAACTCCTTAAAGATGTTAACTCCTTGGCATAAGTGGTGCCCACTTGGACTGGGTCAGGTAATCCAGGTAATTCTTCTTCTTCTTGTTATAAGTGTTACCCACTTAGCATGTAGATTATAACTCTTCCTTCAAAGAGTTCTTGTAGATTCTTCTTCTTCTTCTTTCAAGGCTTCTAAATAGCTTCAGCTGGAGCAGGTAAGCTGGAGCAGGTGCTGTTATCTCAGGTGAGGTCAGGTGCTTGAGTGAGAGCGGGATATATACTGGAACTCCCACCGAAGTGGAAGGGGACAGTTAAGTTAGACGAAGAGTTCAGGTGAAGAAAAACAGTCAGGAAAATGAAGGAAAGTCGTAGTTAAAGTAGTGGGAGGACGAAACTCCCTGTCTGACTTTTTAAAGTTATTGAAGTGTAATGTCCACTCAAAACCTTCTGGGAGGCCTGCCAGGTCGGAAGGGAAAAGTCATTTGATTGTTGATTGATTCTTCTTCTTCTTATCTGTGGGGGTGAGTAAGTTGAAGAAGGTTGGGAGGAAGGGGTCTGGAACTTGGGTTGGGGTTAAGGGTAAGGAATCTTTATTATTTATTCAATAAATTAAGTTAGTAAAAACCAAAAAATGTTAGTTTTTTTTTTATTTCTCTTCTGACTGCTATTGCTATGCCATCACTTGCTTCTCCAGTCCTGTTCCTCTGATAACATAAGTAGGGGAACAGTTTCAGCCTGTCTGTGTCCTTCAAACCATGACTGTTGATCAGGACTATATCTATATCTTTAGGGCTCTATACATGCCCGACAGTTCGTTCCTACGAACCATAGTCCACTTGAAGACGTTCTGCTGAACTACTGTGATGGTGTGATTTACTTAGATTTGGCTGCAGGTCCATCTTCATGCCTCTCTTGGGACTCATCATAGCCATTCCTCCTCTTCCTGTAGGACTCAGGGTCGAGGTAAGTGATAGCCACACCAACGAGATTTAGGGAGGCTGCCCTAATTCTCCTATCGATGATACTGGCACATTCATCAGATTTCAGCTTCTGATTATTGTAGGAGTATTTCATCTTGCCATTTTTTATGTATTCTGCAACATCATTATCATCAATATTGCCGTTTGTAACGGTTTTCTCGGCAGTGTACAGGATGACTCCTACAGCTTTGCCCTTTGCTTCCCTGGCCTTCTTCACATTCTTGCACCTGTGTGGGGATGGCACCCTCACATACTGGGGTACTGGTGCAGTGGGCTCTTCCAGTGGCGGCATTTCTTCTTCAAGAACTGGCAGTTCTGGCATTTCTTCTTCTTCGAGTGTTTCTGACGTTTCTTTGGGAGTAATGAGTCTGAGGGTTCTGTTGGCAACATTACCCTCAGGATGCCTGCCGAATTAACGTCGTTAGGAAGGTCCATTTCGGGAAGGTTGTTTCTCCTCAAGGCTAGCTTTGCTTGTTCTGCAAAGCAGCCTGGTTGGGCAAGGTTGGCCAGGTGAGCGTGCATCAGCGCGATCAGGGTCTTGACAGCTAGGTTGTTTGGCAGCTGCATAATTGGAGGCTGTGTCTCTTTGATAGCCGTCTTTGTTATTACGGCTGTGGCTTTGGCAGTCTTTTCGATCGTTTTCTCGACCTTTGCTGTAGCCTTTGCAGTGTTTTTCACTACTTCACTGAGTAGTCTGGACTCTTTTTGTACTTCTTTCTCTTGCTTCTTTTCTTCGACTTTTGTGATTTCTTTCCTTCTTATAGGGCAGCTTCCAGAAAAGAGTTCTGTGTTCGCCTCCACAGTTTAGGCATTTTTTCGTGTTACTTTTACATGATTTGCACCGATGCCCGGTCGACCACATTCACTGCATATTTCAGAATTCTTCTTTGTGCATTTCCCTTTGACGTGACCATATTCGTAGCAACTCATACATTGAATGACTCTGGTGAATCGCTCTTCCTCGATCTGGCCCGGTATAATACTGTAGTTAAAGAGGATGAGTCCTTGCTCTCTGATCTTATTGGCAGTCAGGATGTCTGGGAATCGTATCTTTCTATCCCATGCTGTGGCATCTTGTATACTTCTTCAATATTTGTATTCAATTGCTTAGTCAATTCTTCTTTTATCTCTTATTTGTTATGGCTGGTGATATAAGTGTCAACTTTTTTCACCACAATGGTCATCTTGGCTTTGGTCTCTAAGGCATTGTGGGCAAAACCTGAGGACAGGAGTTTTCGCCTAAAATCGGGAGCCATGATTTTGTCAGCATCTTGCAAAGACTTTGGCAAAAAACAAGGTAGCCATTTCTGGTGTCAATTATCCACAAGAAGTGGATGCCATGCCAAACATCAGAGTATTCAGTTCGTGCTTTTTGGTCATCGTCGGGATTCCATCTAAGTTTATCTTGATCTTGGTAGACGAACCATGGCTCCAAGCGCATGGCTCGATCCTACCACTGAAAAAAGTCCAAGTCCTGCTGAGTTGTCAGATTAAGTCCTATCTCTGACAACCTCCTCTTATCTCTGAGGAGCCTAACCAGGTTGGCTATGTAGACGGTGTCTAGCTAGAGTTGGCAGGAGTGTTAGAGTGGCCTGCCGCCGTTCCCTAAGCCTGACAAAGGTGGCAACCTCCGAGTGTTTCTTACAGTATCCCGACTAAGGGACCCCTTTGAGACCCCGGCCTTCGCCGGGTAAACCGCAGGGTTCGCCTTCAGAAACACAAGGTGTTATCCTAACGCCGAAAAGTGGTGGTAAAGGACAGGGGGGGACAGGTGTGTGCCTACAAGGATCTCTTGTAGCACCGAGGTGCTTGGCTCGAGAGAGCCGAGTGTCAAAACCCTTACTATGAAGGGATCTCTTTTAGTATGCCAACTCCTTAAAGATGTCAACTCCTTGGCATAATTGTTACTCTCTTGGGATTAACTCAGGTAATCCAGGTATTCTTCTTCTTCTTGCTATAAGTGTTACACACTTAGCATGTAGACTATAACTCTTCCTTCAAAGAGTTGTAGATTCTTCTTCTTCTTCTTCTTCTGAGGCTTCTAAATAGCTTCAGATGGTGCAGGTAAGCTGGAGCAGGTGCTGTTATCTCAGGTGAGGTCCTTGAGTGTTGAGTCCTGATGTGTGGATCGGGAATAACTGGAACTCCCACCGAAGTGGAAGGGGACAGTTAAGTTCGACGAAGAGTTCAGGTGAAGGAAAACAGTCAGGAAAATGAAGGAAAGTCGTAGTTAGAGTAGTGGGAGGACGAAACTCCCTGTCTGACTCGTTAAGATATTGAAGTGTAATGTCCACTCAAAACCTTCTGGAAGGCCTGCCAGGTCGGAAGGTGAAAAGTCTTTGATGGTTGTTGATTCTTCTTCTTCTTATCTGTGGGGGTGAATAAGTTGAAGAGGGTTGGGAGGAAGGGGTCTGGAACTTGGGTTTGGGTTAAGGATAAGGAATCTTTATTATTTATTCATTAAATAAAGTTAGTAAAAACCAAAAAAAAAGATGTTAGGATTTTTTTTTTTTTTTTTTTTTTAAGCGTGATAAAGCGGAAGAGGGAAGTGGTGAAAGGAGCTGGAGAGATAGTGAAAAGAAACTTGGGAGGAGATAAAGTGAGAGTTAGAAAGTTAAGTACAGTGAAGAGAGTATTAGCTTTTTATTGGAGTTGGTCTTGAGGAGAAGGAAGTTGAAGTGAATAATGGAAGTGTGTAAAGTGAAGAGGAAGTGATGAAGGGAGCTGGAGGGATAGTGGAAATGAAATTTGCGAGGAGATAAAGTGATAGAAGGAAAGCTGAGAAAGGTGGAGAAAGGAGAAAAGATAAGTTGTAAGACCAGGAGAAAGAAGTCAGAGAATAGCTTGCATGTGCGCCCTTAGTAGCTGAACAAAGCCCCGGGTCAACCCCTCGGGAGGCAGCCAGAAACCAGAACACCTAGCAGGCTATTTTTTAAGGGATATTTTTTTTTTTTTTTTTGGATTTTTACATTCTGAAGCTCTGCCCACGCTGCACTTCGCCGACCTCGCACGTCACCTCTCACTGCTATGCATGATGTGCCGTGCTTGACGTTGAAGTGGAGCCCTGTGGGTTGGCTTGTAGTCTTGGTTAAAAGGTGTTAAAAATCTTCGTTCTTCATTCTTGAACTTGCAGGTCCTCTTGAAGTTTTACTTCGTTCTTGTCTTCTTGTCTTTCTTTTAGCTTCTCCTCTTCATGGTTGCCTCCTTACATCATCGGTCTCCTGTACCTGATGCCGTGAATATGGCCTCAACTTCTTCAATGCCATTGATTCTGCTGAGGCTTTTGGGCCACCAGGCATGTGTGCCTTCTGGACGAACGTTGAGGCGATTGTAGAGCTCCTCATCCTCATCTTGGATTTTTGTCCATCTTCTTCTAGCTTGATGGTGGAGTCTCTGGTTGATCGCCTCGATCCTTAGTCTTTCATGGATCTCTCGTGCAGTGACTACTTCAGGAAAGCGAATATTCAGAATCCATTTTCCTGCCTGGTTCTGAATAGTCTGTAGCTGCATCATCTGCCTTCTGGAAATGGTGTGAGTAGGCACTGGCGGGTATTCCATGATGGGCCGCACTAGGGCTTTATAAATGTAGAGCTTGGTTTCAGTACTCAGTGTCTGGAACCTTCTGATCTTGTTTAGCTGATGTTTAGCTTTGGTTGCTCTTTCATTTATGTGAGGGACAATTCCTCTTCTGCTAATTGTTAGCCCTAGTATCTTTCCTTTGTCACAGTAGTCCACTGCTTCCTCGTCCACTATCAGATCTGCTGTCTTGAATTTGGCCACAGGAATGACTTGGAATTTTCTCATGTTGGTTGAGATCTTCCACTGTCTTTCGTATCGATTGATGGTCTCTATGGCTCTGGCAGTTCTGAGTGCCATCATCTCGATCGATCTCCCTTCATACTTGATTATCTGAGTGATGTCGTCGGCATACATATAGTGATTGCTGCCATGTGATGGTTCAGGCAGATCTGCTGTGTATATGGTGAACAGTGTCGGTGAGAGGCAGCTTCCCTGTGGAACTCCACTCATGAGGGGAATTGCTTCGCCGACTGTATTGCCGACGACTATTCTTGCACTCCGACTTTCAACAAAGTCACACAATAGCTTGGTCAAGGACGTCGGGAGGTTCAGCCTGATGATCTTAAGTTTCAGGCCTGTGTGCCAAACTTTGTCGAAGGCTTTGGCCACATCTCTCAGAACCACGTTGACTTGGTTCCTTTCGCTCATGGCATTGGCGATTTCTTCATATATGATTGCAATGGCTGTTGATGTTCCTCTGCCTGGTCTGAAGCCATGTTGCCTGGGATTTTGTAAATCGTTAATCTCCAGGTGATTTCGCAATCTTATGTTCAGTATCTTTTCAAAGACTTTGCCTGGGACTTCCAGCAGAGATATTGGTCTGTAATTCTCCACTTTTCTTGGATTTTTCCCGGCTTTTGGTATCATCCTGACTCTTGCTTCCTTGAAGTGGTCAGGGAAGTAGCCAGCAGTGAGAGAGGCATTGTATATGTTTGCCAGTCTCAGCAACATCTTGTTTGGAAGATTTTGCAGGATTGTTTTGTTGATCCTGCTTTTGCCTGGAGCAGTTCTATTCTTGAAACTCTGAATAGTTCTTTTGACATCTGTGGGGTTAATCTTGGTCATTAGTGGATCTGTGGGGTCCAGTCTAGTGAAGTCAGAAGCAGCTTCTGGATATAGGAGGTGCATGTGCCTTCCTATTTCCTCTATGATGGTCTCCTCAAAATCACTGTCAAAGTTCTCTTCTTCTTCTTCGGTAATTCGGAAACAATTTCTCCAGTAATTTCTGAACAGGATTTCTTGTTCTTCTTCTTCATAAATCTTCTCATCCTGTTCGTTGAGGAGGTAGCTACTTCTGCTTTCACTTCTTCCCATCAGTTTCTTTATTCCTGACCAGAAGGACTGTGGGTCTTTTCGGTCCCATTCCACTTTTCGAACAAGTTCTTCCCACTTGTCATTTGCTGCTCTCCTCCAGTGGTTAGAGAGTTCTCTTTGCAAGCTTCTATATCTTGCTCTCAGGTCTTGTGTCCATCCATGAATCCCTGCATAGTGCTGCAGGTGATTCGACTGTATATTTAGCAGTCTTACTTCAGCTGTTAGCCTTGGATGGGGGATAGTCCTGTGGTTGCTCTTGGGTACATGATGAGCAAGTGCAGCTTCAACATCGCTGTACCACTTTTCGACTTCCTCGTCAATCTCTTCCAATGTTGCAGTCCTCAAGTTGGCTGCAGGCTTGGACTGGAGCTCATCCTTAAATCCTCCCCAATTAGCCATTCTAAAGTTGAATCTGCTACAGTTTAGGCTTTTCAGGATTGGGTTGGATGATATCTTGAGGATGATGGGCAGGTGATCACTGGTGCTTGCAGGGCCCGGTTCCATGATCACGTTGTGATGGGCTTGGTTATTGCACAGTGCAATATCTGGTTTGGTTGCTGTATTCCCTGTGATGTAAGTAGGGAAGTCTGGTCCCATGTGGATTAGGTCTCCATCAGCAACCATTCTAGCAATAGCATTGCCAACCATGTTGCCTGCTCTATTGTTTAGCATTGGATGGTTGGCATTGAGGTCTCCCACTATGTATGTGGGTAATCTTCGTCGAAGCAGACGCATCCATCGGGAGAGATAAGAGAGATTTGACAGAGACTACAACAGGGCAGCAGCAAGCAGCAGCAGCCCACCTGTACCTCCCGCGACGCTCGCGGAGTCAGGTCACTCCAAGAGGGTGACATTCATGCCGACCTCACCTGTCGCACCTGCCTCCCTTACCTGGGAAACACTCACCCCAAGTGGGTGACAGTTATAGCAACTCACCTGCACACCACCTGCTCACAGTGATCTGCTCTCTCATGCCAAGTGTGTCTCACTTATGCCTGAGAAAGCAAGACACAACTGAGACTGTTTTTGACTGCTTATTTCTAAAGAGCTCCGCCGAGATATCGTGGTCTGCCGCGACCTTGGCCAGGCTTTCTTTAGTAAGAAGCCCCTCTCCTCTACCACTCTCTTAGTGTACAGGGTTACAATTTCAGGCTGAGCCTTCGGCCTTTACTTGGGACCCTGAGCTAATAGTGATTTATTGGTAACCTTGCTCTCCATCTCTCGTTTTTCTCACACTTCCTTGTGGCTTCCTGACCTGGGGGACCGACTGAGTGCGGTCCTTCATTCGTTGGGAGGCGGCCTCCAGCCCCACTCCCCTTGTAGCAGATTGGGAACAGGGAGGAGGACCACCACATAGCCCCAATACCCATAGGAACGGGAGAACTCCGCCCGGGAATCCTTGTGGTGGGTCGGGAGCAGGATTCAGGGACTCCCCAGGTCTCCATAAGCCTGGAACTTTTATCGAGTAGGTGATAGGAGTAGGTCCCGAAAGGGTTCCCTGGCATTGTCGTCCAACACCTCTACGACTGGCACTTTACAAGCTAGTGCCGGGGGGGTCTGTAATTGCTCGACACTTATATGCCAGGCATAGGCTAGCATCACTGATTTTTTGATTGATTTATTGATTTATTGAATTTACTTAATTTAATTGATTCACGGTTGACTGACCCATGTGACAACTATGCCGAGAGTGCGGCTAAAGTGTCACGGGAGTCTGTCTGACTCTCTCCGGACAGAACTCTCCAACTTAATAAATGAGCAAGGCATAACCCTCCTCAGACTGCATACCAGCCAGAACGGATACGTTGCCCAAGTGGAGAGTGAGGACGATGTATCCCGATTCTTCGAGGAAACGACAAAAACCAAGCTCCAGCAGAAGTCGTGCCATGCCATCCTATCCCCAGACAAAAGAGCCAAGCTCACCCTGGTCATGAAAAACATTGACCAGAGCATTATAGACCGCGACCCTGACGAAATCTCGAGGGAGATCGAAAGAACCGCCCCCCATGCAAAGGTAGACGATGTATACGTCTTGAAAAGATTTAACATGCTGAAAGTACGATTTGACAAGATCAGTACTGCTAATAACATCAAAGAAAAAGGCCTAAGAATCTTCGCCTTCTCAATCACCACCCGTCAAATTGAGCATGAAAGGTTCACACCAATAAAGCAATGCATGCATTGCTACTCATATGACCACGTCAAGAACAGGTGCCCAAATAAAGAAGAGAGCTTCTGCTCAGAGTGTGGTGATAAAGGCCACACCTTCACTCAATGCACGAGCCAGACAAAGAAATGCCTCAGATGCGGTGGAGATCACAGGACCCTTGCCAACCGGTGTCCTGAGAGAAAGCGCATAATCAAAGAAACAGAAGCTCAAAAGACTGAGAAAGAGAAAGCGCAAGAGAACAGAACCTTTAGCGAAGTCGCCAAACAGGCAGTCAAACAAACAATCTCGGCTACCAAGGAGACGATCCGCACCACCATCAAGGACGCAACACCCCAGAGTCAACCAATAATACAACTGCCTAACGACACCTCCATAGAGATTCTGACAATCTTAATCAATGCCCACCTCACATGTTTGAGAGACCCAAACTCTGATTATAACACCGTTGCCAATAGGGGCCTAAAGACTGCTGGTCTACCTGCAGTCACCTTTGAGCCAGTCAAGGATACAAACAATATCTTGCGAGTGATTGCTCCTCCAGCCAAATCCAATCTCACTTGCATGGCGGGATCACAAGAGAGTGTGCAATCACATATCATGGCACTGGAAAGACACGACCGGTTACTGAGCCAATCTGGGGAAGAGGTCATGGAAGACGAGAACGGCGAGCTAGAAATAGTTCTGCCAGACGAACCAGAGGACACTGCCGAGGGAGAGTCCACAGATATCCAAAGGGAACCAACAAAAAGGGGAACAAAATCCCCCCTGAAAACCTTTATGCCACCAACAACACCTACCTACCTATCTGAGAAACAGGCAAAATACCAAGAACCAGCCACTGCAGACTACAAAAAGCTACAGGATGGCACCCCAGCCGAACCAAAGACACTGGGTCTACGTCTCTATGCTGCAAACCCCCGAAAATACCATAAAAGCAACAGAAAAACAATTGGTGACGAAATCCAAAAGGGCAATATTAAATACACATATAACAACCAACTGTTCCAATCAGCAGAGTTCGAGACAAAAATCTGTAAGCATCTCAAACTAGGGGAAATTGAGATAAATTCTAACATAATAGAAGAGGCAACAAACCTCAAAAAAATAAGAAATGGCTACCAAGAGTCCAGAGAAAGGCCAGAGGATAAGAAAAAGAATACATAATGTCAAGGTTCAATATAGTGCAACACAATGTACGTCATTGGAGCACCGACCGATCAAGAGAGCTATCTAACACCTACAGGGAGATTGACCCGGAAATGATACTCATAAATAGCCATGGGAGGAAGGAAACAGAAGGACTAAAACTCTTCCAGTATAACACATACATATCCAACAAATCTGGAGAACTAAATGACGGAGTTGCCATACTCATAAAAAGGAACATTAAGCACCGTATCTGGGATGATTTCCAATCAGAAATGCTGGCTATGCAAGTAGACACTACCGAGGGACCTATCATCATTGCTACCTCATACTTACCACCGAGAAGACCCTATCTTCCAACAGCAGACTTTATGCGCCTCTTACGGGTAAACAAACCTGTTTATTTACTAGGCGATCTGAATGCAAAACACCGCATCCTGGGACATAGTAACAACAACAATGTTGGCAACAGATTGTCTATGTTTATAAACTCTGGGCAAGCCACAGTTCTGGGTCCTCATTTTGCCACCTTTGTGACCCAAAACGCAGCCACTACTCCTGATCTAGTAATCACCAACAAATACGGGCACCTAAACACCTACATTAAACAAGGCCCCCTAACGACCAGCGACCATGTTCCTATTCAAATGACTCTTTCAACATCACCAATTATGATCCCTTCACCATCACTACCTAACTATAAAAGAGCAGACTGGGAAAAATTTAAAGAGCTACTGAACAACAACACTATAACAGTAGACCTCGACAACAAGCACTATTCAGAAATAGATGCGGAGACAGAGAGATGGCTCTCAGAGGTGAAAGACGCAAAAGCAAATAGCATACCAACAAAAAGCTATCGTATCATCTGCCATCACACAACCAACGAAGACCTAAACAATTTAAAAGCTCTTTACGAAAATATTAAAGCCCACGCGGAGAGAGAAGGCTGGTCCCAAGAAAGACGGCTCCAATATAGGCAGCTTCAGATACGAATTGCCGAAACTGCAAAATCCCTTTCGCAGCAAAAATGGGAAAAACTAACAAATGAAATCTCTGCAACTACGAAAGATCCTGCCACCTTCTGGAGGAAGATTCACAGACTGAGGGGAAACAGTAACTCGTCCTCCCCTTTCATCTATAATGCTAACAACACCAAAATTTATGAGGCAGAGGAAAAAATCAGAATCCTGAACCAATACTGGAGCAAAATTTTCAGAATCTCTGAGGAAGAAAACCTACAATTCAGCCAACAACATGAACAGGTGGTCCTCAGAGATCTCCAAAGATATCCAAACAAACTAATCCAGGATGAGATTATAGATCTTAACAAACTCTCATTCAATAACCACCTAACAACAGAAATAACGGTGCAAGAAATCAAACAAACAATCAAAAGAATGAAAAATAAAGCAGCTGGGATCAGCAGAATTAACAAAACTGACCTCACGAATCTCCCAGATATCTCCCTCGAGAAGCTCAAAGATATCTTCAACGCCTCTCTAGCCTCAGGCTATTTCCCAAAGGCATTCAAAGTTGCCACAGTGGTTTTAATACCGAAACCAGGCAAGCCTCCTAACAAAGCTGAGAACTTCAGGCCCATCTCACTTTTAGAAATACCCGGGAAAATATTTGAAAAGATTATTAATGCCAGACTCACGAACCATCTTGAGGAAAACAATATCCTGAACTCAAATCAATATGGGTTCAGAAGAGGAAAAGGCACTTCCACCGCCATAGCGATTGCTTATGAGACGATAGCAAATGCATTAGCAGACAAACAGCAATGCAACATCATCCTCCGCGACGTCTCCAAAGCATTCGACAAAGTATGGCACAATGGCATACGTCACCGACTCATTGATGCCCAGATGCCCGACCCGTTAACTAAACTTCTAAGCAGCTTCTTAAAAGACCGCAAAGCATGCATAAAATTCGAAAGTCTCCTTGGAAACGAAATTCAACTCAAAAGTGGCGTTCCACAGGGGAGCGTAATATCTCCCACGCTCTTTATTCTTTATACGTCCCCCCTCCCTCCTCCAACATTCCATCATACATACGTTTCTTATGCCGATGACATTACGCAAATAGTCACCCATCCAAGCAAGTCAAAAATAATAATGACGCTCCAGACACACAATGCCATCGCCGAAATAAACAGATTCGAGAGAGACTGGAAAATAAAAACAAACAAACAAAAATTCCAAATGATCTCGGCCGCTAGACTTTCACCATTACCAATAATGATTGATAACACTGAGGTCCCTTTTACCCAGTCCGGTAAACTCCTCGGACTCAACATCTCCTGCAGAGGACTTGCAATCCATGTAAAAGAACGAGTAAGACTCGCCAATAACCAGCTCGCCCTATGCAAACGATTTTCAGGCTGCTCAGAAAGAACAAAATTACAGTTATACAAATCACTAATCAGACCAATAATTGAATACCCTCCTGTGCCACTAAACACAATCTCACGTAGCTCGATGCTGAAGTTACAAGCAATCCAGAATAAATCCCTCATCTGGGTAGCTGGATGTCGCTACCCAAACATCCCTTCTGCTAGAACACTCCACGATACATACAAGATCATACCAATGAATATACGTATTCATGACTTAGCAAAGAGAGTCTGGGAAAAGCTGGATTCGACGGAAGATCACAACTTTCGACGAATCTCAGACAATGATCTCGGCACCCAAAACCACTCATGGTTCCCCAGAAGCTTGCCACGTACCTTAGTTGAACCGCAACCGATGTACAGACGCAGGCGTGATGACCGCATAGCCCCTGTAGACGATGACCCTGACGACCCTGGCGACCCTTAACGATCCTTCCTTGACAAACGCTCTGGACCTGAAAGAAAGAAAACAATGAGTTAAAAACAAAACAAAACGAGTTCGTTCAGATTGTGCGAGTGTATGTTTGGAGCCTCACGAGACTTCAACCATGCATCGTACAACCGGAACCAGCTCGATGAAAAAAAAAAAAAATAAAAAATAAAAAATAAAAAATAAAATAAAATAAAGAAGGGTGTCTCTCCAACACTCGTATCTCCTCCAGGGGTTCGAGGAGATACGCATGGGGGAGAGACATCTCATACGCCAATGGCACCAGATCCCCCAACAGTGGATGTGGTAACACTGCTGGAGGATCGAGTGCACGGGCGTATAAAAAAAAAAAAAAAAAAAAAAAAAAAAAAAAAAAAAAAAAAAAAAAAAAAAAAAAAAAAAAAAAAAAAAAAAAAAGGGTATTGGTAATTAAAAATGTATTGGTAATTAAAAAGGGTGTTGGTAAAAAAAAAAAAAAAAAAAAAAAAAAAAAAAAAAAAAAAAAAAAAACCAGGGTGTGGTAATCAACAATGATTATGATCTCATTCATATTTATTACGATAGTATTTGCTATATATATACTACACGTATATATATACTATATCTACTGTGTGTACTATACTAGTGTATTACGACAGTATTTAAACTATATATACTGTGCGTAAATGTGTATATACTGTATCTACTGTGTGTACTATATTTGTGGACATAAAAAAAAAAAAAAGGTACTTAAAAAGGGTGTTGGTAACGAAAACGGGTGTCGGATTTTATCATACTTATATATGTAATCATAATTACATATCCATAAATTATTTAAATAGCAACTCGGACGGTATCGAAGGACCACTCAAGGGTCCACTCAAGCACTGACAACTCATCGGCAACTGACATGAATAGACTCCCGAGCGTGTCTGCAGTGTACAAAAGAAAACAAAAACAAATCAGGCAAGAGGGAAAGCCCCTCCAACTTTTATATTCTCATGCTAATACTTCAATTTCTTAGCTAGCTCCCTTCCCCCAACCCCTAATCTTCCTTCAATCATGGACTCGTCCATGACTTCCCTTAGATTTCGATTTCGATTTCGAAGCAGACTGTATAAGTCTTGCAGTGGAACAATTGCCCTTCTTGGAGGCAGATACATTGTAGCCACTACTATTGGACCTCTGCTGGTCTCTATCTCCATTGCCAGCATTTCGTCAAAGTCGTCGAGAATCTTATGTTTGATTTCTCTTCTGACTGCTATTGCTATGCCATCACTTGCTTCTCCAGTCCTGTTCCTCTGATAACATAAGTAGGGGAACAGTTTCAGCCTGTCTGTGTCCTTCAAACCATGACTGTTGATCAGGACTACATCTGCATTTAGGGCTCTATACATGCCCGACAGTTCGTTCCTACGAACCATAGTCCACTTGAGGACGTTCTGCTGAACTACAGTGATGGTGTGATTCACTTGGATTTGGCTGCAGGTCCATCTTCATGCCTCTCTTGGGACTCATCATAGCCATTCCTCCTCTTCCTGTAGGACTCAGGGTCGAGGTAGGTGATAGCCACACCAACGAGATTTAGGGAGGCTGCCCTAATTCTCCTATCTATGATACTGGCACATTCATCAGATTTCAGCTTCTGATTGTTGTAGGAGTATTTCATCCTGCCATTCTTGATGTATTCTGCAACATCATCATCATCAATATTGCCGTTTGTAACGGTTTTCTCGGCAGTGTACAGGATGACTCCTACAGCTTTGCCCTTTGCTTCCCTGGCCTTCTTCACATTCTTGCACCTGTGTGGGGATGGCACCCTCACATACTGGGGTACTGGTGCAGTGGGCTCTTCCAGTGGCGGCATTTCTTCTTCAAGAACTGGCAGTTCTGGCATTTCTTCTTCTTCGAGTGTTTCTGACGTTTCTTTGGGAGTGTCTGAGGGTTCTGTTGGCAACATTACCCTCAGGATGCCTGCCGAATTAACGTCGTTAGGAAGGTCCATTTCGGGAAGGTTGTTTCTCCTCAAGGCTAGCTTTGCTTGTTCTGCAAAGCAGCCTGGTTGGGCAAGGTTGGCCAGGTGAGCGTGCATCAGGGCGATCAGGGTCTTGACAGCTAGGTTGTTTGGCAGCTGCATAATTGGAGGCTGTGTCTCTTTGATAGCCGTCTTTGTTATTTCGGCTGTGGCTTTGGCAGTCTTTTCGATCGTTTTCTCGACCTTTGCTGTAGCCTTTGCAGTGTTTTTTACTACTTCACTGAGTAGTCTGGACTCTTTTTGTACTTCTTTCTCTTGCTTCTTTTCTTCGACTTTTGTGATTTCTTTCCTTCTTATAGGGCAGCTTCCAGAAAGAGTTCTGTGTTCGCCTCCACAGTTTAGGCATTTTTTCGTGGTACTTTTACATGATGTGAACCGATGCCCGGTCTGACCACATTCACTGCATATTTCAGAATTCTTCTTTGTGCATTTCCCTTTGACGTGACCATATTCATAGCAACTCATGCATTGAATGACTCTGGTGAATCGCTCTTCCTCGATCTGGGCAGGGTTAATACTGTAATTAAAGAGGATGAGTCCTTGCTCTCTGATCTTATTGGCAGTCAGGATGTCTGGGAATCGTATCTTTACTATCCCATGCTGTGGCATCTTGTATACTTCTTCAATATTGGTATTCAATTGCTTAGTCAATTCTTCTTTTATCTCTTCATTTGTATGGCTGGTGATATAAGTGTCAACTTTTTTCACCACAATGGTCATCTTGGCTTTGGTCTCTAGAGGCATCTGTGGGGCAAAACCTGAGGACAGGAGTTTTCGCCTAAAATCGGGAGCCATAATTTTGTCAGCATCTTGCAAAGACTTTGGCAAAACAAGGTAGCCATTTCTGGTGTCAATTATCCGCAAGAAGTGGATGCCATTGCCAAACATCAGAGTATTCAGTTCGTGCTTTTTGGTCATCGTCGGGATTCCATCTAAGTTTATCTTGATCTTGGTAGTCGAACCCATGGCTCCAAGCGCATGGCTCGATCCTACCACTGAAAAAAGTCCAAGTCCTGCCTGAGTTGTCAGATTAAGTCCTATCTCTGACAACCTCCTCTTATCTCTGAGGAGCCTAACCAGGTTGGCTATGTAGACGGTGTCTAGCTAGAGTTGGCAGGAGTGTTAGAGTGGCCTGCCGCCGTTCCCTAAGCCTGACAAAGGTGGCAACCTCCGAGTGTTTCTTACAGTATCCCGACTAAGGGACCCCTTTGAGACCCCGGCCTTCGCCGGGTAAACCGCAGGGTTCGCCTTCAGAAACACAAGGTGTTATCCTAACGCCGAAAAGTGGTGGTAAAGGACAGGGGGGGACAGGTGTGTGCCTACAAGGATCTCTTGTAGCACCGAGGTGCTTGGCTCGAGAGAGCCGAGTGTCAAAACCCTTACTATGAAGGGATCTCTTTTAGTATGCCAACTCCTTAAAGATGTCAACTCCTTGGCATAAGTGTTACTCTCTTGGGATTAACTCAGGTAATCCAGGTATTCTTCTTCTTCTTGCTATAAGTGTTACACACTTAGCATGTAGACTATAACTCTTCCTTCAAAGAGTTGTAGATTCTTCTTCTTCTTCTTCTGAGGCTTCTAAATAGCTTCAGATGGTGCAGGTAAGCTGGAGCAGGTGCTGTTATCTCAGGTGAGGTCAGGTGCTGAGTCCTGATGTTGTTGAGTCACTTGTGGATCGGGGGGCGATTTCCGGCCCTTTTATTCCCCCCTGATGATGGTTAGTTCATGGTACTCTCGTTCCTTGCATCGCGCCGTAGCCAATAACAGGTGATGCCGGAAGTTGCCGACGGTCATCGGGCAGTAATTATCAGTGCCCGCGATCGTTCTCGCTACTACCGCGGTGATCAGGATGTCCGCTCCCCGGGTGAAGATAGGTGTGTTCGTGTCCAAGATGAAGCCCTATTTAGAGCACTATCTGATGGAATGCGAGCACACTCGCTTCCTCAGGCAGGGCCCAGAGACGACAGCCGCCGGGTTGGTAAGGCGGCTATGCCTATTGCTTTCCCCGTGGCAACTGGAGCGCCTTCTGGCAATCCAACCGCCACGGTAAGCATTCAGTTATGATGATCAGATGAGTCAGCACTTATAGCTGGCAGAGGCCGGGCCGCCTCGTGCATATAGCCCGGGCGAAGGAAAGCCTTCGCAAATCTCTCTGAACTGAACTGAACAAGATGAAGCTCGACAATATATATATATATATATATATATATATATATATATATATATATATATATATATATATATATATATATGCAAAACACACACACACTCACACAGATATACATATACATATAAAAAACGGGTTTTATACATTCCCATCCCATAGTATTTCTCTGCGTTTCAATGATTTTCAATATTTTGTGCATTCTTTAGAAGAGTGTTTGATGAGTTAAAAATCGTTCAATAGGCAATTAACAGAAATATCGGAGCATGAATATTGAATGATATAACAACGAGTATACAGTGATAAAACTACGATATAATAATACAGGAATACAATATATGTGAAATATGATATATAGATTTTTTTTTTTCCGTTACGTGTGGCAAGTGTAAATGTGTTGTTTTGTGTGGTATGAATCCTCTTATTATTATATTGCTATTATCTTTATTAACATCACTTGTATTATTGGTGCTATACTCATCATTATTATCGTTATTCGCCTCCCTCCTTCTTACGTTCTTTATTTTATTTTTCTTCTTCATTATTCACCTACTCCTCCTTCTTCTTCTACTTCTTTTTTCATTTTCTACTTCTTCTTTTATTTTCTTATTATTTTGATTATCACTGTAATTATCATTACTATCCCTATTATTATCATTATCATCGTCATCATTTTTATTATCACTATAATCATCAGTATCATTATTGATATTATCGTCATTGCTCTGATTATTATTCTGATCGTTATCATTTTCATTATCACCCACTTTTTTCTTATTCTTCTTTCTCTTCCTCTTCTTCTCCTTCCTCCTCCTCCTCTTCTTCTGCTTCCTCTTTGAGATTATTGTTACTGAAGAAACTGAAACAGAGACCAGTAAATATTAATTCAATTTCAAAAACTTTCCGGGAACAAGAACAACAGAACTTTGTTTTCGCCGGAATGTTGCTCAAAAAAAAAAAATGTTTGATTCAAAGTTTTATTTACAAGTAGAATAAAAAATGTTGCAAAGATTTGATCGTGGAGACGAGCCTAACAACAGGAGAAAATTAGTGCTGAGCTCTCTCTCTCTCTTTGTTAGTTATCATACACACGCACGTACATGCACACATACACACACACAAACACACACACACACCCAACACACACACACACACACACACACACACACACACACACACACACACACACACACACACACAGACACAC
>NW_028234404.1:68785-73785 GCF_977035675.1 Penaeus japonicus
ATTATGATAATGATGATATTGATAAATGATGAGGATGAGGATGATAATGATAACAATTATAATAACAATGATACAATTACCATTGATAATAATGATTACAAATACGATGATAATACTACTAGGAAGAAAAGGAGGAAATACGAAAGAAAGAAATAAGGAACTCGGAAAGATAGAGAGAAAGAAGGTAAAAAGAAAGAAAGAAGTAGGAAAGAATGAAATAAAGGAAATACGAAAGAAAGACTGAAGAGAGTGGGAAAGAGAGAAGAAATGAAGGAAATACGAAAGAGAGAAAGAAGTAGGAAAGAATGGAAGAAAAAATACCCCCCCCCCCAAAAAAAAAAATGCGAAAAATAGATTTAAAAAAATGAAAAGAAATAAAAAGTAAGAAAGAAATAGAAAAGAAAAAAAAGAAGCAAGTGAGAAAGAAAGATAGAAAGAAATACCAAAGAGAGAATATAGGAAGTAAAAAATGAAAAAAAAAGTAAAAAAAAAAGAAAAAAAAATACGGAACACAAAATACGAAACAAAAAAAAATACAAAAAATAGCTTACAAAGTTGCCTTCATCGCAATTGTCTTAACAGAAAGCTGATGCGCCTGAATTTGGAAAAAAAAAAAAAAAAAAAAAAAAAAATATGGTGAGTGTGTCTTCCCCAAACGACAAAGAGAATAGGAACTTTCAGATAAAACTTGTGACAGATAAAGTTAAGAAGACTGACGACACACACTTCAACCTTCTCACAACTGACAACTTTAACATGAGATACAAATTCCAGGTTTAGCTTCTATCATAATGTTATACTAGCATGTTGTGATGTTATGTTGTGATGTTATGTTGTCATGTTATATTGTTATGTTATGCTGTTATGTTGTATTGTTATGTTATGCTGTTATGTTATGCTGTTATGTTATGCTGTTATGTTATGCTGTTATGTTATGCTGTTATGTTATGCTGTTATGTTATGCTGTTATGTTATGTTATGCTGTTATGTTTTGCTGTTCTGTTATACTGTTATGTTATGCTGTTATGTTATGTTGTCATGTTATACTGTTATGTTATGCTGTTATGTTATGCTGTTATGTTATGCTGTTATGTTATGCTATTATGTTATACTGTTATGTTATGCTGTTATGTTATACTGTTATGTTATGCTGTTATGTTATACTGTTATGTTATGCTGTTATGTTATGCTGTTATGTTATACTGTTATGTTATGCTGTTATGTTATGTTGTTATGTTATACTGTTATGTTATGCTGTTATGTTATACTGTTATGTTATGCTGTTATGTTATGCTGTTATGTTATGCTGTTATGTTATGCTGTTATGTTATGCTGTTATGTTATACTGTTATGTTATGCAGTTATGTTATACTGTTATGTTATACTGTTATGTTATGCTGTTATGTTATGCTGTTATGTTATGATGTTATGTTATACTGTTCTGTTATGCTGCTCTGTTATGCTGTTCTGTTATGCTGTTCTGTTATATTGTTATGTTATGCTGTTATGTTATACTGTTATGTTATGCTGTTATGTTATACTATTCTGTTATACTGTATGTTATACTGATGATATTGTATGATCATAATATTCTAAGGAGGAAATATTACGGATATGTATTCCTTCGTTATTATACTGATATGTTTTACTATTATGTTATACCGATAGCAATATATGATGATGGTATACAGATGTTACTGATATATTATAGTAAATCTGATGTAATACTAGTCTCATTGTCGTTATCATTATTATCATTATTATCATCATCATTATTACTATTACTGTTATCGTTATTTTTGTTATTACTAACATTGTCATTATGAGTTTTATCATTATATTATCATTTTCATCATTATCATAATAATGATAATGATCATGTTAATAATCATCATCATTGTTGTTATCATAATCATTATCATCATTATTGCTTTTACGATCATTATGATCATGATCATTGTCATTATCAGCACTATCTCCATTATCATCATCATTATCATCATCATCACAATCACAATTAGCATTATCAGCATCATCACCCTCCCTAAAAGATGCATCACCATCATCAGAATCAATACCATCACCACATCACCACCAACATCACCAACCACATCACCCTGACCATCACCATTCACGAAACCACGTACAATCTCTGTATAAAAAAAAAAAAAAAAAAAAAAAAAAAAAAAAAAAAAAAAAACATTTTTCACAGTAAATCAAGCTTTTTATATGAAGCTCATGTAATTATTCTTCCAGGAGGAAAAGCTTTAAAGAAGGAGAAAACATTCTGTCAGTCAGGAAATGAAGTTCTGAGCCTGACATACGATCTTGGGGTGCTTTATGACAGTGACATGTTGACATGTGATGGGAAATGACGTCATGATTACGGTGATGATGGCGATGATGATCTATATGAAGGATGAATTTGGCAATGATGATTATGATGATGGTGGGGGGGGGGGCTGGTATGTTGGTAATAAGTATTAGAGAAATGATTGAAAATATATGGTAATGATGATAATGATGGTGATGATGACGATGATAATTGGAATTATGGTGAAGGTAATGCTATGATAACAATGTGAATAATAATATAGATTATAGCAATAATGATGATGATAAGGATAATAACAATAAGGATTATAATAATGTGATAAAGATGACAATGATAAAGATAATAACAATAATGATAATAGTAATAGTTAAAATGGTAACAATGATAATGATGATACTAGTAATAAGGATATAAGGATAGCGATAACAATAAGGATGATAATGATAATAATAATAACAATTATGGTAAAAATGATAATGATGATAATAATGAATATGATAGTAATGATAACAACAATAACAATGAAAATGATAATAACAATTATTCTAATGATAATAACTATATCAATGACAATACTCATGATATATATATATACGAAAATGATGATCATAATAATGATAATACTAATAACCCAGATAACAGTAATCAAAATGATGAGAACTAAATCATGTATATAAGAAAAAAAAACAAAATAATATCAAATCTATGTCTGTACAAACTCATACAAAAGAAAAAAAAAAAAAAAAAAAAACACGAAGATAATATATTCTCTCAAATCTTATTCAACATTATCATTATCCATTCTTTATTTATTTACCTTTTATTCTCTCAGCTCTTCACTCCTCGAGGATCTATGCTCTACCTTGATATATTATATAAGATGTGTCCTTGATACGACAACCACGTAAGAAAATAATAAGGGAGAAGATTAAGGAGAAGAAGAGAAGATGAGAGGGATAACGATGCCGACCAGAAGGAGGTGGATAGAGGAAAAAGGAGAAAGAAAAAAGAGGGAAGAAAAAGAAAGAGAGACATAAAAAAAAAAGGAAAACGGAATCAATACAGTGTTATTTCAGGTAAATTGAGATGGATAGATGATTACGTAGGCAGTTCGATAGACAGAGTGACATGAATAGAGAATGATTGAATATCCAAGAAAGATAAATGTATAAATAGATAGGCGCTTAGATATATGGACATTCATGGCAGAAGGATAGATTTATGATTAGATATACAGAGAGAGAGAGAGAGAGAGAGAGCAAGAGACGGAGGGAGAGAGAGAGAGAGAGAGAGAGAGAGAGAGAGAGAGAGAGCAAGAGATGGAGAGAGAGTGAGAGAGAGAGAGAGAGAGAGAGTGACTGAGAGATAGAGGGAGAGAGAGAGAGAGAAAGAGCAAGAGACGGAGAGAGAGAGAGAGAGAGAGAGAGAGAGAGAGAGAAAGAAAGAAAGAGCAAGAGACGGAGAGAGAGAGAGAGAGAGAGAGAGAGAGAGAGAGAGACGAAGAAGAATAAGATGAATAAGATTAAGCTCAAAATTACGTGAAGGAAAAGCTTCTTGTTGAATTTCCTCACTTGAAGATGCATCATTATAATCAAGAGTGAATTGTGAGGCAAGAGATCCAGATTAAAGATTAGGGCAATGATTATGGCTTGTATTGATGGCGGTTCTACATCATATATAATGACGGTCGCATCATATGTGGGGCAGTTGATGATGATGATTATTGTAGTAGTGAGGATAAGGATGGTGATTATGATGGTGAGGGTGGTTGTGATAATGATGATGGTCATGTTGAGGATGATGGTGAGGATTATGATGATGAAGATGATAGTGATAATGATGATGATGTAGATAACAATAACAAAGATGAGGATGATGATAGAGTTGATAAAAACAACAACAATAATATTAAAGATAACAATGATAGTACTAATGAAAACAATACTAACAATGATAACGATAACAGTAATGATAATGATGATAATGAGTACAACAATAAAGGTCGTGATAATGATAATGACATTAACCAATCAACCATAGCAGTATCCCAAGCGAAATAAATCTACATTCTTCAAAACGCTTTTAAGAATAGACCAAAGAGAGATAAATTAGAAATTAGAAGAAATTAAAAAATGTACAAAAGAGAAAAGGTAGAATTAAGATGAATGGTGAACGCCTTGACGACATCAAGGTTTATTTTTCAGGCGATATAGTAATTTTCTCTAGGATTAGAATGAATGATAAAGTCCTTACTAGATCAAGGGGGAAGGGATTATATGTAAATTTACAATAGAAAGATTATATATATGTATATATATATATATATATATATATATATATATATATGTATGTGTGTGTGTGTGTGTGTGTGTGTGTGTGTGTGTGTGTGTGTGTGTGTGTGTGTGTGTGTGTTTGTGTGCGTGTGTGTATGTGTGTGTGTATGTGTGTGTGTGTGTGTGTGTGTGTTTGTGTGCGTGTGTGTGTGTGTGTGTTTATATATATATATATATATATATATATATATATATATATATATATATATATATATATATATATATATATTTATATATATATATTTATAAATATATAGATATCTATATAGATATATACATATATATATATATATACATATATATAGTATAGCATTACATATCGAAAAGAAACA
>NW_028234404.1:88785-91895 GCF_977035675.1 Penaeus japonicus
CACTTGATTTCGCCAATCTTTTGACAAAGTGCTCCATAGAACGTACATGTGGCTCCTGGAAAAGTTAGATGCCTCGCTACATATTGGTGAAATCACGTTTTTTTTTCCGTTAAATAGTCTTTGAAATCTTGCATATCTGTGAGAATATATTTCTCAATCAGCTGTTACGAAATTTACGCATACTGTACAGTATATGTTGAAGAGGATATCCATAATGAAAATGGGAAAGATACAAGCAGTGTTACTACTGTTTTGTAGCATTGCTTGGAGTAAAGAAGTAAACATTGATATATGGTAAATGGACGTAGATGCTCTGTCTAAATATATATCAGTGTGGAATAAAAATTTCACCTTTAATTTCAAGACCATAGGGCCGAAAACACTATAACATGAATAAGTACTAGACAGAAAATAGTGTTCAACATAGATCACATACTTGCTGCTTTTGAAAGGGCTTGACATAATAGGACTACATTACTATAGCATAATAGGACTACATTTCTATAGCATAAGAAAAACGATTTCTATATATCTGTTTGTCACACCGATAGGAATACGTCGGTGTCAATAACTTTTCATTATCATTCTAAAAAAAAAAAAAAAGAAAAAAATGTGGCGTCCTTCAAGGATCTATCCTTGGGGCACTTTCCTTTTTCATTTCCTCAAAGAATTTCTTCAGGAAGGAAGAGGAAGACGAAGAGGGTTAAAAAGACCACTTTAGGATCTGGCAATCAGTTAACAAGTTTACCTTATACACATTTACAGCTGATTGCATAATTTTCCTCCTGACATCAGAATTTCCCTGGTCCAGTCTCTCCACTGTTAGTTTTATGTAGGTTTCCATGGTCATATAAATGGAATATTAATTGATATTAACGACTTGAAAGTGAAAGATATTAACAAAGTCCTATAATATATATACATATATATATATATATATATATATATATATATATATATATATATGTATATATGGTTATATATATGATTATGTATATATTATATATATATTAATATATATATATATGTTGATTTAGAATATATATTATAGGACTTTTGATGACTATATATATATATATATAATATATATATATATATAAATATTATATAATTATTATAGGACTTTGTTATATCTATATATATATATATCTATATATATATATATATATATATATAGATATATTATATTATAGGACTTTGTTATATATATATATATATATATATATATATATATATATATATATATATATGTTAGGACCTTTGTTATATATATTATATTATATATATATATATATATATATATTAAACACCCACCCCACCCCACCAACACACACCAACCTCCACCACCTTATATATATATATGTATGTATGTATGTATGTAATGAGAAATGCCTCGCTACCTATTCCTGAAATTCAAGTCTTTGCATGAATTAGTCCTTCAAGTCTTGCATATCAGTGAAAAGATATTCATCAAGGCTCTTCTTTTTATGGATAAAATGTGCGAAATGGAGACAGAAAGAAGCGCCCACCATTGGTTGGTAGAGGTAAAAGGAGGGGTCTATAGTTGAGGACCAATTGTTGATTTCATGTGAAGGAACTAAAGAACAACATTGTACTAGCCAAAGAGGACGAATATTTCTCGGAAAACTATTGTATAGCGATTTGTTGTGCTATAAGATTTTTTTTTCTATAAATGACAGAAAAGGACTCATTGATTTCTTGATATATATGTATACAAATATAACAAATATATAAATATATATATACTAATATATCTTACTATATATATATATATATATATATATATATATATATACATATATATATATCATAAATAACAATGATAATACAAATAATTCTAAAAGAATAAAGTGTTGACAAATGATAGTCACCACCTTCGCTCAAACATATCCCCCACTTTAAAAAAAATAGCTGAAAATAGCTACACTGATCTAGAATAGTAACAACAAGTTAACAATAGCAAAGAAACGAGTTACTAAAGTAATTATAGCGAACTTGTAATGTTTTTTTTCCACATTTTGGATAGTCAAAAAATGAAGTGAATTAAGCTTTTTTTATATTAGGTTCTATAACTTTACCTGCAATACTTAGTAATCATTTACTAAACTACTTAGTTATGAACGTTTTTTACAAAAATATATTAATCAAAATCTAGACACCTTCATGATTTCAACTAAGGGCGCTCTTCCGGTTGCTTCTATAAAAATATTGCTGTGGTGTTATAGCCGTTATCCAGAACACGATCCGTTCTCGTCTCGTTTCGTCCTCGTCTCAGTCTCGTACTTCGACCTCGCATTCTCGGTTCTCGTCTCGTTTCGTCTCGTTTTCAGTCAACGTTACTCGTCTCGTCTCGTCTCGTTTCGTCACGTCTCGTCTTGTCTTGTCTCGTCTCGTCTCGTTTCGTCTCGCCTCGTCTCGTCTCGTTTCGTCACGTCTCGTCTCGTTTCGTCTCGTCTCGTCTCGTCTCGCCTCGTCTCGTCTCGTCTCGTCTCGTCTCACCTCGTCTCGTCTCGTCTCGTTTCGTCTCGTTTCGTCTCGTCTCGTCTCGCCTCGTCTCGTCTCGTCTCATCTCGTCTCGTCTCGTCTCGTCTCGTCTCGTCTCGTCTCGTTTCGTCTCGTCTCGTCTTCTAGTCTGTAGCGAGAGAACCTTCCTATGTTAGGGGCTTTATATCTAAAGTTACTTCTTATGTTTTATTTACGGTCTCGAATAAATATATCAACAATTCATAGTCTGATGATGGATAGAAATTGTACATTTGCAATATTTCCAATCTTGGTATTCCTTAAGGATCAGATCGCAGTGTTACAATATAACTAAATTTAAGCATCATAATGTTTTATCTACTTTCGAATGCATTATTTATTTGCAAGATATGTATACAATGATATCTTTTGTTTATCAGTGAGATACTGATTTTTCAAAAAACTCATGTGCCACTCTGGCTTTTTGTTTGCTGTAAATTTTGTAAAGCAAATTAGTATTGCAATTTAGCTTCACACGTAAATGTGTTGCTAGGTTGAACAAAACAAACAACCAAAAAAAAAAAGCAACTATGATTATGATTATAGGAGTTCTTACAAACACTGAT
>NW_028234404.1:91995-128504 GCF_977035675.1 Penaeus japonicus
ATTTTCTTTCTCTATTCCGTTGAATGTAACGATAATCAGCGCATTTAACTATAGTCCTTTTCATTATCAGGATGGTTTTGATATATGTCATCATCGTCTTTAGTATTTTTAGGATGGCATTTAGTATTGATTTGTATTTTAATCATCTTTGGTATTTTTAAGATCATTCTTTATTTTTCCTTCCTTTTCCTTGTTTTCTCTCAATTCCTTTTTGCTCAAATATAAGGCTATCGCTTATAGTTATAATTTTTATTTTCGATCGTATTTAGTAGTTGCATTTTCACCCTTTTTTCTCTCAATTCTTTTTCACTCTAATACAACGATAATCAGCGGATTTAACTATAATCCTTTTCATTATCAAATTGGTTCTAATTTGTATTTTCTTTTTCTCTCAATTATTTTTTGCTCTAATATAACGATAATCATTATATTTAGATATAATCCCTTTCATTATCAAGATGGTTCTAATTTGCATTTTAATCATCTTTGGTATTTTTAGGATCGTTGCTTTTTTTGTTCCCCTTTTTTTCTCTGAATTATTTTTTGTTCTATTATAACGACAATCAGCGTATTTAGTTGTAATCTTTTTCATTATCAGAATAGTTCTAATTTGTATTCTCATCATCTTTCATATTTTTAGGATCGTATTTAGTAGTTGTATTTTTTTCCCCTTTTTCTGTCAATTTCTTCTTACTCCAATATAACAATAATCTGCATATTTAGCTATGATCATTTTAATTATCAAAATAGTTCTAATATGTATTTTAATCATCTTTGGAATTTTTGGTATCATTATTTTTTTCTTTTTACTTTTTCCTTCCCCTTTTTCTCTCAATTCAATTTGCTCTAATATAACGATAATCAAGGCAATTAGTTATAGTCCTTTTAAAAATCATAATGGTTCTAATTGGGATTTTTATCATATTTAGTATTTTTAGGATCGTATTTAATAGTTATATGTTTTATCATCGTCATTTTTTTTTTTTCTTGCACCTTTTTTCTCGCAATTGCTTTTTCCTTTAATATAACGAAAATCAGCGCATTTAACTGTAATCCGTTTCGTTATCAGAATGCCTCTAAAGTGTAATTTTAAGCATTTTCGTTTTTTTTTCAGGAACATCATTTTTTTTTCTTACAACTTTTTTCCCATAATTGCTTTTTCCTTTAATATAACAAAAATCAATGCATTTCACTGTAATCCGTTTTGCTATCAGAATGGCTCTAACGTGTATTTTAAGCATTTTCGGTTTTTTTTTCAGGATCGTCATTTTTTTTCCTTGCACCTTTTTTCTCGCAATTCCTTTTTCCTTTAATATAACGAAAATCAACGCATTTAACTGTAATCTGTTTCGTTATCAGAATGCCTCTAACGTGCATTTTAAGAGTTCTCGGGTTTTTTTTCAGGATAGTCATTTATTTTTTCTTGCATTTTTTTTCTCGCAATTGCTCTTTCCTTTAATATAACGAAAATCAGAAAATAAGTTTCATTATCAGAATGCCTCTAACGTGTATATTAAGGATATTCGTTTTTTTTCAGGATCGTCATTTTTTTTCCTTGCACCTTTTTTCTCGCAATTGCTAATATAACGAAAATTAGCGCATTTAACTGCAATCCGTTTAGTTATCAGAATGCCTCTAACGTGTATTTTGAGCATTTTCGTGTTTTTTTTCAGGATCGTCATTTTTTTTCTTGCACCTTTTTTCTCACAATTACTTTTTCCTTTAATATAACAAAAATCAGTGCATTTAACAGTAATCCGTTTCGTTATCAGAATGGCTCTAACGTGTATTTTAAGCATTTTCGGGGTTTTTTTCAGGATCCTCATTTTTTTTTCTTGCACCTTTTTTCTCGCAATTGCTTTTTCCTTTTATATAACGAAAATCAGCGCATTTAACTATAATCTGTTTCGTTATCAGAATGCCTCTAACGTGTATTTTAAGCATTTTCGTTTTTTTTTCAGGATCGTCATTTTTTTCTTGCAATTGCTTTTTCCTTTAATATACCGAAAATCAGTGCATTTAACTGTAATCTGTTTCGTTATTAGATGGCACTAACGTGTATTTTAAGCATTTTCGTTTTTTTTTCAGGATCGCCATTTTTTTTCTTGCACCTTTTTCTCGCAATATCTTTTTCCTCTAATGTAACGAAAATCAGCGCATTTAACTGTAATCCGTTTCATTATCAGAATGCCTCTAACGTGTATTTTAAGCATTTTCAGTTTTTTTTTCAGGATCGTCATATTTTTTTTCTTCACCTTTTTTCTCGCAATTGCTTTTTCCTTTAATATAACGAAAATCAGCGCATTTAACTGTAATCCGTTTCGTTATCAGAATGCCTCTAACGTGTATTTTAAGCATTTTCGGGTTTTTTTTCAGGATCGTCATTTTTTTTCTTCCACCTTTTTTCTTGCAATTGCTTTTTCCTTTAATATAACGAAAATCAGCGCATTTAACTGTAATCCGTTTCGTTATCAGAATGCCTCTAACGTGTATTTTAAGCATTTTCGTTTTTTTTTAGGATCGTCATTTTTTTTTCTTGCACCTTTTTTTCTCGCAATTGCTTTTTTCTTTAATATAACAAAAATCAATGCATTTAACTGTAATCCTTTTCGTTATCAGAATGGCTCTAACGTGTATTTCAAGCATTTTCGTGTTTTTTTTTTCAGGATCGTCATTTTTTTTTCTTGCACCTTTTTTCTCACAATTACTTTTTCCTTTAATATATAAAAAAAATCAGTGCATTTAACAGTAATCCGTTTCGTTATCAGAATGGCTCTAACGTGTATTTTAAGCATTTTCGGGTTTTTTTTTTTCAGGATCCTCATTTTTTTTTCTTGCACCTTTTTTCTCGCAATTCCTTTTTCCTTTAATATAACGAAAATCAGCGCATTTAACTATAATCTTTTTCGTTATCAGAATGTTTCTAACGTGTATTTTAAGCATTTTCGGTTTTTTTTCAGGATCGTCATTTTTTTCTTGCAATTGCTTTTTCCTTTAATATAACGAAAATCAGTGCATTTAACTGTAATCTGTTTCGTTATTAGATGGCTCTAACGTGTATTTTAAGCATTTTCGTTTTTTTTTCAGGATCGCCATTTTTTTTCTTGCACCTTTTTCTCGCAATATCTTCTTTCTCTAATGTAACGAAAATCAGCTTATTTAACTGTAATCCGTTTCGTTATCAGAATGCCTCTAACGTGTATTTTAAGCATTTTCAGTTTTTTTTTCAGGATCGTCATATTTTTTTTCTTCACCTTTTTTCTCGCAATTGCTTTTTCCTTTAATATAACGAAAATCAGCGCATTTAACTGTAATCCGTTTCGTTATCAGAATGCCTCTAACGTGTATTTTAAGCATTTTCGTTTTTTTTTAGGATCGTCATTTTTTTTTTCTTGCACCTTTTTTTCTCGCAATTGCTTTTTTCTTTAATATAGCAAAAATCAATGCATTTAACTGTAATCCTTTTCGTTATCAGAATGGCTCTAACGTGTATTTCAAGCATTTTCGGTTTTTTTTTCAGGATCGTCATTTTTTTTTTTTTGCAACTTTTTTCTCGCAATTGCTTTTTTTCTTTAATATAACGAAAATCAGTGCATTTAACTGTAATCCGTTTCGTTATCAGAATGCGTCTAACGTGTATTTTAAACATTTTCGGGTTTTTTTCAGGATAGTCATTTTTTTTTGCATCTTTTTTGTCGCAATTGCTTTTTTTTTTAATATAACGAAAATTAGCGCATTTAACTGTAATCCGTTTCGTTATCAGAATGCCTCTAACGTGAATTTTAAGCATTTTCGTTTTTTTTCAGGATCGTCATTTTTTTTTTCTTGCACCTTTTTTCTCGCAATTGCTTTTTCCTTTAATATAACGAAAATCAGCGCATTTAACTGTAATCTGTTTTGTTATCAGAATGCCTCTAACGGATATTTTAAGCATTTTCGGGTTTTTTTTCAGGATCGTCATTTTTTTTTTTACATCTTTTTTCTCGCAATTGCTTTTTCCTTAAATATAACGAAAATCAGCGCATGTAACTATAATCCGTTTCGTTATCAGAATGCCTCTAACGGTTATTTTAAGCATTTTCGGGGTTTTTTTCAGGATCGTCATTTTTTTTTCTTGCACCTTTTTTCTCGCAATTGCTTTTTCCTTTGATATAACGAAAATCAGCGCATTTAACTGTAATCTGTTTCGTTATCAGAATGCCTCTAATGTTTATTTTAAGCATTTTCAGTTTTTTCTCATGATCGTCAGTTTTTTTTTCTTGCACTTTTTTTCTCGCCATTGCTTTTTCCTTTAATATAACGAAAATCAGCGCATTTAACTGTAATCCGTTTCGTTATCAGAATGCCTGTATCGTGAATTTTAAGCATTCTTATTTTTTTCAGGATCGTCATTTTCTTTTTTCTTGCACCTTTTTTCTCGCAATTGCTTTTTCCTTTAATATAACAAAAATCAGCGCTTTTAACTGTAATCCGTTTCGTTATCAGAATGCCTCAAACGTGTATTTGAAGAATTTCCGTTTTTCTTTTCATGATCATTTTTTTTTCTTGCACCTTTTTTCTCGCAATTGCTTTTTCCTTTAATATAACGAAAATCAGCGTATGTAACTGTAATCCGTTTCGTTATCAGAATGCCTCTAACGTGTAATTTAAGCATTTTCGTTTTTTTTTTCATGATCGTCATTGTTTTTTTCTTGCACCTTATTTCTCGCAATTGCTTTTTCCCTTAATATAACGAAAATCAGTTCATTTAACTGTAATCCGTTTCGTTAACAGAATACCTCGAACGTGTATTTAAAGTATTTTCGTTTATTTTTTCAGGATCGTCATTTTTTTTTCCTGCACCTTTTCCTAGCAATTTCTTTTTCTCTTAATATAACAAAAATCAGTGCACTTAACTGTAATCCGTTTCGTTATCAGAATGCCTCTAACGTGTATTTTAAGCATTTTCGTTTTTTTTTCAGGATCGTCATTTTTTTTTCTTTCACCTTTTTTCTCGCAATTGCTTTTTCCTTAAATAAAACGGTAATCAGCGCATTTAACTGTAATTCGTTTCGTTATCAGAATGCCTCTAACGTGTATTTTAAGCATTTTTTTTTTCAGGATCGTCATTTTTTTTTCTTGCACCTTTTTTCTCGCAATTGCTTTTTCCTTTAATATAACGAAAATCAGCGCTTTTAACTGTAATCCGTTTCGTTATCAGAATGCCTCTAACGTGTATTTTAAGCATTTTCTTTTTTTTTCAGAATCGTCATATTTCATTTTTCTTGCACCTTTTTTCTCGCAATTGCTTTTTCCTTTAATACAACAAAAGTCAGCGCATTGAACTGTAATCCGTTTCGTTATCAGAATGCCTCTAACGTGTATTTTAAGCATTTTTTTTCAGGATCGTTATATTTTTCGTTGTACCTTTTTTCTCACAATTTTTTTTTCTTTAATATAACGAAAATCAGGGCATTTATCTGTAATCCGTTTCGTTATCAGAATACCTCTAACGTGTATTTTAAGCATTTTCGGTTTTTTTTTCAGGATCGTCATTTTTTTTCTTGCACCTTTTTTCTCGCAATTGCTTTTTCCTTTAATATAACAAAAATCAATGCATTTAACTGTAATCCGTTTCGTTATCGGAATGGCTCTAACGTTTATTTTAAGCATTTTCGTTTTTTTTTCAGGATCGTCCTTTTTTTCTTGCACCTTTTTTCTCGCAATTGCTTTTTCCTTTAATATAACGAAAATCAGCGCATTAAACTGTAATCCGTTTCGTTATCAGAATGGCTCTAACGTGTATTTTAAGCATTTTTTTTTTCAGGATCGTCATTTTTTTTCTTGCACATCTTTTCTCGCAATATCATTTTTCTTTAATATAACTAAAATCAGCGCATTTAACTGTAATCTGTTTCGTTATCAGAATGCCTCTAACGTGTATTTTAAGCATTTTTTTTTTCAGGATCGTCATTTTTTTTCTTGCACCTTTTTGCTCGCAATTGCTTTTTCCTTTAATATAACAAAAATCAGTGCATTTAACTGTAATTCGTTTCGTTATCAGAATGCCTCTAACGTATATTTTCAGAATTTGCGTTTTTTTCAGGATCGTCAATTTTTTTTCTTCACCTTTTTTCTCGCAATTGCTTTTTCCTTAAATATAACGAAAATCAGCGCATTTAACCTTAATTCGTTTCGTTATCAGAATGCCTCTAACGTGTATTTTAAGCACTTTTTTTTTCAGGATCGTCATTTTTTTTTCTTGAATATTTTTTCTCACAATTGTTTTTTCCTTTAATATAACAAATATTAGTGCATTTAACTGTAATCCGTTTTGTTATGAGAATGGTTCTAACGTGTATTTTAAGCATTTTCGGGTTTTTTTTTCTTGAACTTTTTTCTCGCAATTGCTTTTTCCTTTAATATAACGAAAATAAGCGAAGTTAACTGTAATCCGTTTCGTTATCAGAATGCCGCTAACGTGTATTTTAAGCAGTTTCGAGTTTTTTTTCAGGATCGTCATTTTTTTTTTTTGCACCTTTTTCTTGCAATTGCTTTTTCCTTTGATATAACAAAAATCAGTGCATTTAACCTTAATCCGTTTCGTTATCAGAATGGCTCTAAAGTGTATTTTAAGCATTTTCGTTTTTTTTTTCAGGATCGTCATTTTTTTTTTCTTGCACCTTTTTTTCTCGCAATTTCTTTTTCCTTTAATATAAAGAAAATTAGAGCATTTAACTGTAATCTGTTTCGTTATCAGAATGCATCTAACGTGTATTTTAAGTATTTTCGGGTTATTTTCAGGTCGTCATTATTTTTTCTTGCACCTTTTTTTTCGCAATTGCTTTTTCCTATAATATAACGAAAATCAGTGCATTTAACTGTAATTCGTTTCGTTATCAGAATGCCTCTAACGTGTATTTTGAGCATTTTCGTTTTTTTTCAGGATCGTCATTTTTTTTCTTTCACCTTTTTTTTCTCGCAATTGCTTTTTCTTTTTATATAACGAAAATCAGTGCATTTAACTGTAATCCGTTTCGTTATCAGAATGTGCATTTTAAGCATTTTTTTCCTTTAATATAACTAAAATCGGCGGATTTATCGTGTCTCTAACGTGTATTTACACGTTAGAGGCATTCTAATAACGAAACGGATTACAGTTAAATGCGCTGATTTTCGTTATATTAAAGGAAAAGGCAATTGCGAGAAAAAAAGGTGCAAGGAACAAAAAAATGACGATTTTGAAAAAAAAAACGAAAATGCTTAAAATACACGTTAGAGCCATTCTGATAACGAAACGGATTACAGTTAAATGCACTGATTTTCGTTATATTAAAGGTAAAAGCAATTACGAGAAAAAAGGTGAAGGAAATAAAAAGGACGATCCTGAAAAAAAAACCGAAAATGCTTTAAATACACGTTAGAGCCATTCTGATAACGAAACGGATTACAGTTAAATGCACTGATTATTGTTATATAAAAGGAAAAAGCAATTGCGAGAAAAAAGGTGAAAGAAAAAAAAATGACGACCCTGAAAAAAAAACGAAAATGCTTAAAATACACGTTAGAGCCATTCTGATAACGAAACAGATTATAGTTAAATGCACTGATTTTCGTTATATTAAATGAAAAAGCAATTACGAGAAAAAAGGTGTAAGAAAATAAAAAAAATAATGAAACGGATTACAGTTAAATACGCTTATATTCGTTATACTAAAGGAATACATACGATCTTTTTAAAAAAATGCTTAAATTACACGTTATAACCATTCTGATAACGAAACGGATTACAGTTAAATGCGCTTATTTTTGTTATATTAAAGGAAAAAGTAATTGCGAGAAAAAGAGTGGTAGAAAAAAAATGCAAGTAATATATACGATTTTGAAAAAAAAAATGCTTAAGATACACCTTAGAACCTTTATGATAATGAAACCGATTACAGTTAAATGCGCTGATATTCGTTATATAAAAGGAAAAAGTAATTGCGAAAAAAAGTGTGAGAAAAAAAAGATGCACGATCTTGAAAATAAAATGGTTAAAATACACGTTAGAGCCATTCTGATAATGAAACGGATTACATTTAATTTTCATTATATTAAAGGAAAAGGCAATTTCGAGAAAAAGGGTGGAAGAAAAAAAATGCAAGTAATGTATACGATTTTGAAAAAAATGCTTAAGATACACCTTAGAACCTTTATGATAATGAAACCGATTACAGTTAAATGCGCTGATATTCGTTATATAAAAGGAAAAAGTAATTGCGAAAAAAGTGCAAGAAAAAAAGATGCACGATCCTGAAAAAAAATAAACTAAATTTTTTTAAAATACACGTTAGAGACATTCTGATCATGAAACGGATTACATTTAAATGCGCTGATTTTCGTTAGATTATAGGAAAAGGCAATTGCGACAAAAAGGCAGCAAGAAAAAAAAATGAATATGCAAGTAATATAGACGATCTTGAAAAGAAAAAAAAAATTGCTTAAAATACACCTTAGAACCATTCTGATAATGAAACGGATTACAGTTAAATGCGGTATTTTCATTATATTAAAGGAAAACGCAATTCCGATGAAAAGGGTGCAAAAAAAATGCAAGTAATTTATACGATCTTCAAAAAAGCCAAAAATGCTTAAAATACACGTTATAGCCATTTCGATAATGAAATATCAGAATGGTTCTAACGTGCATTTTAATCATTTTTGGCTTTTTTCAGGATCGTGCATTTTTTTTCCTGCACATTTTTTCTCGTAATCCATTTTTCCTTTAATATGCCGAAAATAAGGGCATTTAACTGTAATCCGTTTCATTATCAAAATGGCCCCAACGTGTATTCTAAGCATTTTTGTTTTTTTTTTCATGATCGTGAGTTTTTTTTCATGCACCTTTTCTCTCGCAATTGCTTTTTCCTTTAATATAACGAACATCAGCGCATTTAATTCTAATCCGTTTCATTAACAGTATATCTGTAACGTGTGTTTTAAGCATTTTTGGCTTTTTTTTCAGGATAATGTATTTCTTTTTTCTTGCACCTTTTTTCTCGCAATTGCTTTTTCATTTAATATAACGAAAATTAGCGCATTTAACTATAATCCGTTTCATTATCAGAATGGCTCTAACGTGTATTTTAAGCATTTTTGGCTTTTTTTCAGTATCGTGCATTTTTTTTCTTGCACCTTTTTTTCTCGCAATTGCTTTTTCCTTTGATATAACGAAAATCAGCGTATTTAACTGTAATCAGTTTCATGATCAACATGGCGCTAACGTGTATTTAATGCATATTTCGTTATTTTTTTCAGGATCATGCATTTTTTTTTTCTTGCACCTTTTTTCTCGAAATAGCTTTTTCCTTTAATATAACGAAAACCAGCGCATTTAACTGTAATCCGTTTCATTATCAGAATGGCTCTAACGTATATTTTAAATATTTTTTGCTTTTTTCAGGATCGTGCATTTTTTTTCTTGCACCTTTCTTCTCGCAATTACTTTGTCCTTTAATATAACGAAAATCAGCGCATTTAACTGTAATCCTTTTCATTATCAGAATGGCTCTAACGTGTATTTTAAGCATTTTTGGCATTTTTTCAGGATCGCGCATTTTTTTTTTCTTGCACCTTTCTTCTCGCAATTGCTTTTTCCTTTGATATAACGAAAGTCAGCGAATTTAACTGTAATTCGTTTCATTATCAGAATGGCTCTAACGTGTTTTTTAAGCATTTTTTGCTTTTTTTTCGGGATCGTGCATTTTTTTTCTTGCATCTTTTTCTTGCAATTGCTTTTTCCTTTAATATAATGATCAGCGCATTTACCTGTAATATCTTTCATTATCAGAATGGCTCTAACGTGTATATTAAGCATTTTTCGCTTTTTTTCAGTATTGTGATTTTTTTTTTCTTGCACCTTTTTTCTCGCAATTGCTGTTTCCTTTGATAAACCGAAAATCAGTGCATTTAACTGTAATCCGTTTCGTTATCAGAATGGCTGTAACGTGTATTTAAGCATTTTCTTTTCTTTAACTGTACTCCTTTGCATTATCAGAACGGCTCTAACGTGTATTCTAAGCATTTTTGGTATTTTCGTGAGATTCGTATATATTTTTTTCCCCTTTTTCTCTCAATTCCTTTTTGCTATAATATAACGATAATCAGCGCATTTAACTGTCCTCCTTTACATTATCAGCATGGCTCTAACGTGTATTTTAAGCATTTTTGGTATTTTCGGGAGATTCGTATCTATTTATCATTTCTTCTTTTCCCGCTTTTTTCTCTCAATTCCTTTTTGCTATAATATAATGATAATCAGTGCATTTAACTCTACTCTTTATCGTTATCATAATTGTTAAAATAGGTCATTTTATCATCTTTGGTGTTTTTGGTAATATTATTGTTATTTTCTATCCCCCTTTTTCTATCTTTTATGTTTTGCTCTAATATAACGAAAATCAGCGGATTTTGCTATAATCCTTTGCATTATCAGAATGGCTCGAACGTGTGTTTAAAGCATTTTTGGTATTTTCGGGAGATTTGTATATATTTATCATTTTTTTTATTTCCCCTTTTTTCTCTCTATTACTTTTTGCATAATATAACGATAATCAGTGCATTTAACTGTACTCCTTTTCGTTATCAAAATGGTTAAAATGGGTATTTTTATCATCTTTGGTATTCTTAATAGTAACATTATTATCCCCTCCCCCCTTTTTTTCTCTAATTTATTTTTTGCTCCAATATAACGATAAGCTAGCTATAATCCTTTATCAGAATGGCTCTAACGTGTATCTTAAGCCTTTTTTTTTTGGGGTTGGGGGAGGAGATTTTTTATATATTTAAGTTTTTTTATTTCCCCCTTTTTCTCTAAAGTCCTTTCCTGTATAATATAACGACAATCAGCACATTTAACTGTTCTCCTTTTCGTTATGAAAATGGTTAAAAATATGTTTTTTCAACATCTATGGTATTTTTGGTGGAATCATTATTTTTTTCCCTCTTTTTTCTCTCATTTATGTTTTTCTCTCATATAATGCTAATCAGCTTATTTAGCTATTATCCTTTTTACATTATCAGAATGGCTCTAGCATCTTAAGCATCTTTGGTATTTTCGGGAGATTTGTATATATTGTTAATTTTTCTTATTTCCCTTTTTTCCTCTCAATTGTATATATTGTTAATTTTTCTTATTTCCCTTTTTTCCTCTCAATTCCTTTTTGCTATAATATAACGATCATCAGCGCATTTAACTGTACTCCTTTTCGTTATCAAAATGGTTAAAATACGTATTTTTAGCATCTGTGGTATTTTTAGTAGTATCAGTATTATATTTTGTTCCACTTTTTTCTCTCATTTATGTTTTGCTCTAATACAGCGATAATCAGCGTATTTAGCTATTATCCTTTACATTGTCAGAATGGCTCTATCGTGTATTTTCAGCATCTTTGGTATTTTCGTGAGATTTGTATATATCTATCTTTCTTTTATTTCGTTATCAAAATGGTTAAAATAGGTATTTTAAGCATTATCGGTATTTTCGGGAGATTTGTATATATTTATCTTTTTTTTATTTCCCCTTTTTTCTCTGAATTCTTTTTTGCTATAATATAACGATGATCAGCGAATTCAACTGTACTCCTTTTCGTTATCAAAATGGTTACAATGGGTATTTTTAGTATCTTTGGTATTTTTGGTAGTATCATTTGTCGCGGTCGACGGCGCCGTCCAAGCGCAGTCGCCCTCGGTTACGTTACATAAAGTTTCGCCCTTCTTCAATTAAGATCGAAATTGAATTCAATGACTTTGCAGGCACGTATCTTGAGCGAGAAAGCAATATTGAAACACCAGTGACCCCTTTGTAATCTCTTGTACACAGAATAGTCGAGCTTTTATTGCATAGAGAAGGTCGGGGGTAGTTTCTTAAGCAGCAGCATCTTTAGACGTTTAATCGGTTTCGCATTTTTGCTTATTTTTTTCAGTTTTAAGAGCTTTTACGCCTTTTTAGCGTATTTCATTCCTGACATTCTTTTGTTTACAATCGGGTTAGTTTTTATTTACGTTAATTCTGCCTCTGCGTTTTAAAAGTCATTTTTATTTTTCACTGATTCCATTTTAAGAATAGTATTTCATTTTTAGTTATTTTACGTGTTTATCTACTTTTACGTAGTATTTTAAGATAATTCAAAAGCTCTGTATATAAGAGCAGCTACGTGGGCTTCCAGCGGGGTCCGCTTCCAGCCTTTGTTCAACACGTTTGTCTTGTCAGAAAGCTCTGTTCTCTCTCTTCGAGTACCCTGGCTGATTTTTCCATCTCGTCCAGCAATCAGATAAGTTATTGGTCATGTACAGTTGTGAAATTCAGGTCGAGAGTGGTGATTATTGCATCAACATTAATAACAGCTATAACATAGACAAAGTGCCTTCTTTTTATTCTATTCGTAACTAAATTCTGCAGAAAACTATATATTGTGGTGCCATCTATGTGATTGCGTCGATTCGCCATATTTTATTTATATTAGTCGAGCTAATAGTTAGTTTCTTTGATTTGTATATAACTGCTTGCCCCTATAGGCAGTTATTTTATGTCAATTATTAAGTTAATCTATATTCCTTATTTAGGAATTTGTCTAGTATCATTCCTGTATTTACGCCTCCACATTCATTTTAGATTAATTTTATTGGGGCGACATCAACCTCGATTTCTGAGTTGATCCGTTTCGCTATTCATCTATCTTTATTGTGTTGGTTAAGATCCTTTTTGCCACTGTTCGTATACCATGGGGTATTTCTATAAGTATATATATATATATATATATATATATATATATATATATATATATATATATATATATATATATATATATATATGTCACATCTTGAATGGTGTCTAAGAGTGAACGTTTGTGGAGCAAAGGCCAACAACTATAAAGTTTATTTATTTTTACATGTATGTCAATTGTTCTGTTATTTAATGATTACGGTATTTCTGCACATGATAAACGAAATTACCTATGAAGTGTTTTTGAATCATATATTTTAGATACCGAGTGAATTATTATCATTTTAAAGTTTATGTGTTCATTTTAAATCATTTTAATTCATTTCTCATTGTGGATACTTTGGCTCAAGGATGGTACGAAATACTTTACCTTAAAACTGGAGAAAAATATTAATCTGAATATTGTATCTGAACCGAAGAGATCAATTTCACCTTTCCATCTGAAGAGAATTATCTAATCATTCTAGCCAAAAAAGAAAGATTAATTTGGATACTGTATCTGAAAAGGAAGAAAGAAATTAACAATGCTATAACAATACAATTCCATCTTGAAAATACTGGCAGGTATTGACTTTGAGCATACGTTAAAATAATCATCAAATGAAATTGATTACACCAGTATATGTGAATGAGTGATGGATATACTCCTGGCCTATTCATTTATAAGTTATTTAGAAATTTGGTCACAGAAAAAAATTATGTACTTACCTGGAAGCTGGTCTCATTGCTTTTAAAGACGATTACTACTTACCTGAGAGTTGGAGTCGATGCAGATGATGGACTCTCGGATTACTATTTACATATGGTTGAAATCTCCAGCTACATGTTGATTACTCTGAAGGATCGCACACGTAGGAATAATTAGTACACATCGAGTCGGTTTAAGCACGGAGTCTCTCAACTGTTTACTCGCTCACACATTCGTTGAGTTATTCGTTCGTACATTCACACATCCCATACACGCCCCCTCGGTTCGCACGCTACCAAACCCCTTTCATACACGCATATTATACACACATACATCCACGCCCACACTCCTGTTTTTCCCTTATACTCTCTTGCACACGATTCTTACACCCCCACAAACACATGACGTTCCCAGACGCAGATAACTGGGTGGTGGCAGCAAAGGAAGAGTGACGTGCCAAGCGGGCTAATTCTATGCATATACTCATCATCAAACGTCTCCTTATTATACTCATCTTGCTTTGAGCCATTGTACTGCCATTCCGTACACCTGCACACTACATTTATTGGTAGGTAGGACGCCTATTTGGTATTCAACGGTACTACGCCTATTCGCTACAGATATAGGGCGTCCTGCTCCACTACAGTGATGATGATGATGAGGATGATAATGATAATAAAGAAGATTAAAATAATGATAATACTAACAATAGTGATATTGATAATGATGATAATGATAATGATGAGGATAATGTTAATTGCGATAGAATATCCAAAGGATATGTATTTCATCTACTCGTCATAAGTATTTGGTATTCTAAGCAATTTAGAATAAAAAGAAAAAAAATATGATGATGCTGCTGATGGTTACGGAGCCGTCTGGTAGCTCAGTGGTAGCGCGTCGACAGATCGTGTCCCCGTGGTCGGCAGATCGAGTCCCGCCCAAACTCGTGAGTTTCCACTGTCACCTGGCGGTTACTGACGTAGCTGGGCACTGCGTTGGGTAAGGACCAAGCTCAGATCGAGTCAACAATCGTTGGCACAGCGCATACAAGCCCGGCGTAGTATCTGCTCCGCAAATCTGGCTTATCCTTATCCTTGATGGTTACGATGATGATAATGATGTTGATGGAGGTAATGGTGATGATGATGATATCCGAAGGAAACTATTTGTAACAATACGCTGCATTCTGATGCTATCGCTTATCACATTTCATTCAGTCGTTACTGGTTGCTAGTAATCTGCAAGAATAAGAAAGAAATTGTAATTTTATTAGGTTGATCATTTTTATGATAATGATGATGATGATGCTGATGATTATGATGCTGATGCTGCTGATGCTGCTACTGCTGCTGAAGATGATGACGATGAGGGTGATGGCGATGATGATATTGATGCTGCTGCTGATGATAATGATTTTTATGATAATGATGATAATGCTGATGATGAAAATGGTACTGATGAAGATGATGACTATGATGATGATGATAATGATGGTGGTAATGATATTGATGCTGCTGATGAGGATAATAATGGTAGTGAAGATGATGAAATATATGCAGGATATATGTGCTAAACTCTACGGTAAACACCCATTGCATTTCATTTACTCGCTAAAGGTTACCATCAAAATATTAATAAGGATAATAATTGTTGATGATGTTATTAATGATTCTTATGATGATGATGATAATTGTAATGGTAATGATGACGATAATGATGATGATAATGATAATAAAAATGTTAAAAAATATGATAATACTAACAATAGTAATACTGATATTGATGATAATGATAATTATGAGAATAATGTTGATAACGATAGAATATCCAAAGAACAAATAGTTGCTCTATTCGCCATAGGTATCTGGTATTCTATGCAATTTAGAAAAAAAAAAGAAAAAAAATATGATGTTTCTCAGGCTGCTGCTGATGGTTACAATGATGATGATAATGATGTTCATGGAGGTAATGGTGATGATCATGATGATATCCGAAGGAAAGTATTTGTAACAATACGCTACACTCTAAGGCTATCGCTTATCACAAAAGAAAATGAAAATTATTGATGGGGATGCTGACGGTGATAATTATTATGATCAGAATTATTATCAGAATAGTCCTGATTTATATTTTTTATCATCTTTGGTATTTTTAGAATCGCAACTAGTAGTTGCATTTTTTCTTTCCCCTTTTTCTCTCAATTTCTTTTTATTCTCATATAACGGTAATCAGCGCTTTTAACTATAGTCCTTTTCATTATCAGAATGGTTCTAATTTGTATCTTTATCACCTTTGGTATTTTCTTTCTCTATTCCGTTGAATATAACGATAATCAGCGCATTTAACTATAGTCCTTTTCATTATCAGGATGGTTTTGATATATGTCATCATCGTCTTTAGTATTTTTAGGATGGCATTTAGTATTGATTTGTATTTTAATCATCTTTGGTATTTTTAAGATCATTCTTTATTTTTCCTTCCTTTTCCTTGTTTTCTCTCAATTCCTTTTTGCTCAAATATAAGGCTATCGCTTATAGTTATAATTTTTATTTTCTATCATCTTTGGTATTTTTAGGATCGTATTTAGTAGTTGCATTTTCACCCTTTTTTCTCTCAATTCTTTTTCACTCTAATACAACGATAATCAGCGGATTTAACTATAATCCTTTTCATTATCAAATTGGTTCTAATTTGTATTTTCTTTTTCTCTCAATTATTTTTTGCTCTAATATAACGATAATCATTATATTTAGATATAATCCCTTTCATTATCAAGATGGTTCTAATTTGCATTTTAATCATCTTTGGTATTTTTAGGATCGTTGCTTTTTTTGTTCCCCTTTTTTTCTCTGAATTATTTTTTGTTCTATTATAACGACAATCAGCGTATTTAGTTGTAATCTTTTTCATTATCAGAATAGTTCTAATTTGTATTCTCATCATCTTTCATATTTTTAGGATCGTATTTAGTAGTTGTATTTTTTCCCCCTTTTTCTGTCAATTTCTTCTTACTCCAATATAACAATAATCTGCATATTTAGCTATGATCATTTTAATTATCAAAATAGTTCTAATATGTATTTTAATCATCTTTGGCATTTTTGGGATCATTTTTTTTTTCTTTTTACTTTTTCCTTCCCCTTTTTCTCTCAATTCAATTTGCTCTAATATAACGATAATCAAGGCAATTAGTTATAGTCCTTTTAAAAATCATAATGGTTCTAATTGGGATTTTTATCATATTTAGTATTTTTAGGATCGTATTTAATAGTTGTATGTTTTATCATCGTCATTTTTTTTTCTTGCACCTTTTTTCTCGCAATTGCTTTTTCCTTTAATATAACGAAAATCAGCGCATTTAACTGTAATCCGTTTCGTTATCAGAATGCCTCTAAAGTGTAATTTTAAGCATTTTCGTTTTTTTTTCAGGAACATCATTTTTTTTTCTTACAACTTTTTTCCCATAATTGCTTTTTCCTTTAATATAACAAAAATCAATGCATTTCACTGTAATCCGTTTTGCTATCAGAATGGCTCTAACGTGTATTTTAAGCATTTTCGTTTTTTTCAGGATAGTCATTTATTTTTTCTTGCATTTTTTTTCTCGCAATTGCTCTTTCCTTTAATATAACGAAAATCAGTGCATTTAACTGTAATACGTTTCATTATCAGAATGCCTCTAACGTGTATATTAAGGATATTCGGTTTTTTTCAGGATCGTCATTTTTTTTTCTTGCACCTTTTTTCTCGCAATTGCTAATATAACGAAAATTAGCGCATTTAACTGCAATCCGTCTAGTTATCAGAATGCCTCTAACGTGTATTTTGAGCATTTTCGTGTTTTTTTTCAGGATCGTCATTTTTTTTTTCTTGCACCTTTTTTCTCGCAATTGCTTTTTCCTTTAATATAACGAAAATCAGTGCATTTAACTGTAATCCGTTTCGTTATCAGAATGCCTCTAACGTGTATTTTAAGCATTTTCGTTTTTTTTCAGGATCGTCATTTTTTTTTCTTGCACCTTTTTTCTCGCAATTGCTTTTTCCTTAAATATAACGAAAATCAGCGCATTTAACTGTAATCCGTTTCGTTATCAGAATGCCTCTAACGTGTATTTTAAGCATTTTCGGTTTTTTTTTCAGGATCGTCATTTTTTTTTCTTGCACCTTTTTTCTCGCAATTGCTTTTTCCTTTAATATAACGAAAATCAGCGCATTTAACTGTAATCCGTTTCGTTATCAGAATGCCTCTAACGTGTATTTTAAGCATTTTAGGGTTTTTTTCAGGATCGTCATTTTTTTTTCTTGCACCATTTTTCTCCCAATTGCTTTTTCCTTTAATACAACAAAAATCAGCGCATTTAACTGTAATCCGTTTCGTTATCAGAATGCCTCTAACGTGTATTTTAAGCATTTTAGTGTTTTTTTCAGGATCGTCATTTTTTTCTTGTACCTTTTTGTCTCGCAATTGCTTTTTCCTTTAATATAACGAAAATCAGCGCATGTAACTGTAATCCATTTCGTTATCAGAATGCCTCTAACGTGTATTTTAAGCATTTTCGTTTTTTTTCAGGATCGTCATTTTTTTTTCTTGCACCTTTTTTCTCGCAATTGCTTTTTCCTTTAATATAACAAAAAACAAGTGCATTTAACTGTAATCCGTTTCGTTATCAGAATAGCTCTATCGTGTATTTTAAGCATTTTCGTTTTTTTTTCAGGATCGTCATTTTCTTTTTCTTGCACTTATTTTCTCGCAATTGCTTTTTCCTTTCATATAACGAAAATCGGCGCATTTAACTGTAACCCGTTTCATTAACAGAATGCCTCTACGTGTATTTTAAGCATTTTCGGGATTTTTTCAGGATCGTCATTTTTTTTTCTTGCACCCTTTTTCTCGCAATTGCTCTTTTCTTTAATATAATGAAAATCAGCGCATTTAACTGTAATCCGTTTCGTTATCAGAATAGTTCTATCGTTTATTTTAAGTATTTTTCTGTTTTTTTTTCATGATCGTCATCTTTTTTTTCTTGCACCTTTTTTCTCACAATTGCTTTTTTCTTTAATATAACGATAATCAGGGCATTTATCTGTAATCCGTTTCGTTTAAGCATTTTCGTTTTTTTTTCAGGATAGTCATTTTTTTTCTTGCACCTTTTTTCTCGCAATTGCTTTTTCCTTTAATATAACAGAAATCAATGCATTTAACTGTAATCCGTTTCGTTATCGGAATGGCTCTAACGTTTATTTTAAGCATTTTCGTTTTTTTTCAGGATCGTCCTTTTTTTCTTGCACCTTTTTTCTCGCAATTGCTTTTTCCTTTAATATAACAAAAATCAATGCATTTAACTGTAATCCGTTTCGTTATCAGAATGGCTCTAACGTTTATTTTAAGCATTTTCGTTTTTTTTTTCAGGATCGTCCTTTTTTTTCTTGCACCTTTTTTCTCGCAACTGCTTTTTCCTTTAATATAACGAAAATCAGCGCATTAAACTGTAATCCGTTTCGTTATCAGAATGGCCCTAACGTGTATTTTAAGCATTTTTTTTTTCAGGATCGACATTTTTTTTTCTTTCACATCTTTTCTCGCAATATCATTTTCCTTTAATATAACTAAAATCAGCGCATTTAACTGTAATCTGTTTCGTTATCAGAATGCCTCTAACGTGTATTTTAAGCATTTTTTTTTCAGGATCGTCATTTTTTTTCTTGCACCTTTTTGCTCGCAATTGCTTTTTCCTTTAATATAACAAAAATCAGTGCATTTAACTGTAATTCGTTTCGTTATCAGAATGCCTCTAACGTATATTTTCAGAATTTGCGTTTTTTTCAGGATCGTCAATTTTTTTTCTTCACCTTTTTTCTCGCAATTGCTTTTTCCTTAAATATAACGAAAATCAGCGCATTTAACCTTAATTCGTTTCGTTATCAGAATGCCTCTAGCGTGTATTTTAAGCACTTTTGTTTTTTTTTCAGGGTCGTCATTTTTTTTTTCTTGAATATTTTTTCTCACAATTGTTTTTTCCTTTAATATAACAAATATTAGTGCATTTAACTGTAATCCGTTTCGTTATGAGAATGGTTCTAACGTGTATTTTAAGCATTTTCGTTTTTTTTTTCTTGAACTTTTTTCTCACAATTGCTTTTTCCTTTAATATAACGAAAATAAGCGAAGTTAACTGTAATCCGTTTCGTTATCAGAATGCCGTTAACGTTTATTTTAAGTTTTTTTTCAGGATCGTCATTTTTTTTCTTGCACCTTTTTCTCGCAATTGCTTTTTTCTTTGATATAACAAAAATCAGTGCATTTAACCTTAATCCGTTTCGTTATCAGAATGGCTCTAAAGTGTATTTTAAGCATTTTCGTTTTTTTTTCAGGATCGTCATTTTTTTTTCTTGCACCTTTTTTCTCGCAATTTCTTTTTCCTTTAATATAAAGAAAATTAGAGCATTTAACTGTAATCTGTTTCGTTATCAGAATGCATCTAACGTGTATTTTAAGTATTTTCGGGTTATTTTCAGGTCGTCATTATTTTTTCTTGCACCTTTTTTCTCGCAATTGCTTTTTCCTATAATGTAATGAAAATCAATGCATTTAACTGTGATCCGTTTCGTTATCAGAATGCCTCTAACGTGTATTTTGAGCATTTTCGTTTTTTTTTCAGGATCGTCATTTTTTTTTCTTTCACCTTTTTTTCTCGCAATTGCTTTTTCTTTTAATATAACGAAAATCAGTGCATTTAACTGTAATCCGTTTCGTTATCAGAATGTGTATTTTAAGCATTTTCGGTTTTTTTCAGGATCGTCGTTTTTTTTCCTTTAATATAACTAAAATCGGCGCATTTATCGTGTCTCTAACTTGTATTTACACGTTAGAGGCATTCTGATAACGAAACGGATTACAGTTAAATGCGCTGATTTTCGTTTTATTAAAGGAAAAGGCAATTGCGAGAAAAAAGGTGCAAGGAACAAAAAAATGACGATTTTGAAAAAAAAACGAAAATGCTTAAAATACACGTTAGAGCCATTCTGATAACGAAACGGATTACAGTTAAATGCACTGATTTTCGTTATATTAAAGGAAAAAGCAATTACGAGAAAAAAGGTGAAAGAAATAAAAAGGACGATCCTGAAAAAAAAAACGAAAATGCTTTAAATACACGTTAGAGCCATTCTGATAACGAAACGGATTACAGTTAAATGCACTGATTATTGTTATATTAAAGGAAAAAGCAATTGCGAGAAAAAAGGTGAAAGAAAAAAAAATGACGACCCTGAAAAAAAAAAACGAAAATGCTTAAAATACACGTTAGAGCCATTCTGATAACGAAACGGATTACAGTTAAATGCACTGATTTTCGTTATATTAAAGGAAAAAGCAATTACGAGAAAAAAGGTGTAAGAAAATAAAAATGTAGATAATGGAAAAAAAAAATATCTTAAAAACACGTTAGAACTATTTTGATAATGAAACGGATTACAGTTAAATACGCTTATATTCGTTATACTAAACGAATACATACGATCTTTAAAAAAAATGCTTAAATTACACGTTATAACCATTCTGATAACGAAACGGATTACAGTTAAATGCGCTTATTTTCGTTATATTAAAGGAAAAAGTAATTGCGAGAAAAAGGGTGGAAGAAAAAAAATGCAAGTAATATATACGATTTTGAAAAAAAATGCTTAAAATACACCTTAGAACCTTTATGATAATGAAACCGATTACAGTTAAATGCGCTGATATTCGTTATATAAAAGGAAAAAGTAATTGCGAAAAAAAGTGCAAGAAAAAAAGATGCACGATCCTGAAAAAAATAAACTAAAATTTTTTAAAATACACGTTAGAGACATTCTGATCATGAAACGGATTACATTTAAATGCGCTGATTTTCGTAAGATTATAGGAAAAGGCAATTGCGACAAAAAGGCAGCAAGAAAAAAAAAAAGAATATGCAAGTAATATAGACGATCTTGAAAAGAAAAAAAAATGCTTAAAATACACCTTAGAACCATTCTGATAATGAAACGGATTACAGTTAAATGCGGTGATTTTCGTTATATTAAAGGAAAAGGCAATTCCGATGAAAAGGGTGCAAGAAAAAAATGCAAGTAATTTATACGATCTTGAAAAAATGCTTAAAATACACGTTATAGCCATTTCGATAATGAAATATCAGAATGGTTCTAACGTGCATTTTAATCATTTTTGTTTTTTTTTCAGGATCGTGCATTTTTTTTCTGCACATTTTTTCTCGCAATCCATTTTTTCCTTTAATATGCCGAAAATAAGCGCATTTAACTGTAATCCGTTTCATTATCAAAATGGCCCCAACGTGTATTCTAAGCATTTTTTTTTTTTTTTCATGATCGTGCATTTTTTTTCATGCATCTTTTTTCTCGCAATTGCTTTTTCCTTTAATATAACGAACATCAGCGCATTTAATTCTAATCCGTTTCATTAACAGTATATCTGTAACGTGTGTTTTAAGCATTTTTTTTTTTTTCAGGATAATGTATTTCTTTTTTCTTGCACCTTTTTTCTCGCAATTGCTTTTTCATTTAATATAACGAAAATTAGCGCATTTAACTGTAATCCGTTTCATTATCAGAATGGCTCTAACGTGTATTTTAAGCATTTTTGGCTGTTTTTCAGGAACGTGCATTTTTTTTTCTTGCACCTTTTTTCTCGGAATTACTTTTTCCTTTAATATAACGAAAATCAGCGCATTTAACTGTAATCCTTTTCATTATCAGAATGGCTCTAACGTGTATTTTAAGCATTTTTGGCTGTTTTTCAGGAACGTGCACCTTTTTTCTCGGAATTACTTTTTCCTTTAATATAACAAAAATCAGCGCATTTAACTCTAATCCGTTTTATTATCAGAATGGCTCAAACGTGTATTTTAAACATTTTTGGCTTTTTTCAGGATCGATTTTTTTTTCTTGCACCTATTTTAATTGCTTTTTCCTTTTATATAACTAATATCAGGGAATTTAACTGTAATCAATTCATTATCAGAAAAGCTCTGACGTGTATTTTAAGCATTTTTGGCTTTTTTTCAGGATCGAGCAATTTTTTTTTTCCTGCACCTATTTCCTCGGAATTGCTCTTTCATTTAATATAACGAAAATCACCGCGTTTAACTGTAATCCGTTTCATTATCAGAATGGCTCTAACGTGTATTTTAAGCATTTTTGACTTTTTTTCAGGATCGTGGATTTTTTTCTTGCACCTTTTTTTTCGCAATTGCTTTTTCCTTTAATATAACGAAAATCAGCGCATTTAACTGTAATCTGTTTCGTTATCAGAATGGCTCTAACGTGTATTTAAAGCATTTCTTGTTTTTTTTTCAGGATCTTGCATTTCTTTTTTTTTCTTGCACCTTTTTCTCGCAAATGATTTGCCTTTAGTATAACGAAAATCCCCGCATTTAACTGTAATCCGTTTCATTAACAGAATGGCTCTAACGTGTATTTTAAGCATTTTTGGTTTTTTTTCAGGAGCGTGCATTTATTTTCTTGCACATTTTTTCTCGCAATTGCTGTTTTCTTTAATATAACGAAAATCAGCGCATTTAACTGTAATCCATTTTATTATCAGAATGGCTCTACCGTGTATTTTAAGCATTTTTGGCTTTTTTTCAGTATCGTGCATTTTTTTTCTTGCACCTTTTTTTCTCGCAATTGCTTTTTCCTTTGATATAACGAAAATCAGCGTATTTAACTGTAATCAGTTTCATGATCAACATGGCGCTAACGTGTATTTAATGCATATTTCGTTATTTTTTTCAGGATCATGCATTTTTTTTTCTTGCATCTTTTTTCTCGAAATAGCTTTTTCCTTTAATATAACGAAAACCAGCGCATTTAACTGTAATCCGTTTCATTATCAGAATGGCTCTAACGTATATTTTAAGCATTTTTGGCATTTTTTTCAGGATCGCGCATTTTTTTTTTTTTCTTGCACCTTTCTTCTCGCAATTACTTTGTCCTTTAATATAACGAAAATCAGCGCATTTAACTGTAATCCGTTTCATTATTAGAATGGCTCGAACGTGTATTTTAAGCATTTTTGGCATTTTTTTCAGGATCGCGCATTTTTTTTTTCTTGCACCTTTCTTCTCGCAATTGCTTTTTCCTTTGATATAACGAAAGTCAGCGAATTTAACTGTAATTCGTTTCATTATCAGAATGGCTCTAACGTGTTTTTTTTAAGCATTTTTTTACTTTTTTTTCGGGATCGTGCATTTTTTTTTCTTGCATCTTTTTCTTGCAATTGCTTTTTCCTTTAATATAATGATCAGCGCATTTACCTGTAATATCTTTCATTATCAGAATGGCTCTAACGTGTATATTAAGCATTTTTCGCTTTTTTTCAGTATTGTGATTTTTTTTTCTTGCACCTTTTTTCTCGCAATTGCTGTTTCCTTTGATAAACCGAAAATCAGTGCATTTAACTGTAATCCGTTTCGTTATCAGAATGGCTGTAACGTGTATTTAAGCATTTTCGTTTTTTTTTTCTTTTTTTTTCTTTTTTTTGAAGATCGTCATTTTTTTTCTTGCACCTTTTTTCTCGGAATTGGTTTTTCCTTTAATATAACGAAAATCAGCGCATTTAACTGTAATCCGTTTCATTATCAGAATGTCTCTAACGTGTATCTTAAGGATTTTTCGCTTTTTTTCGGGATCGTGTATTTTTTTCTTGCACCTTTTATCTCGTAATTGCTTTTTCCTTAGATATAACGAAAATCAGCGCATTTACTTTTAATCTGTTTGATTATCAGAATGGCTTTAATGTGTGTTTTAAGTATTTTTGGCGTTTTTTCAGGATCGTGCATTTTTTTTTCTTGCACCTTTTTTCTCGCAATTGCTTTTTCCTTTAATATAATGAAAATCAGCGCATTTAACTGTAATCCATTTCATTATCAGAATGGATCTAATGTGTATTTTAAGGATTTTTTTTTTTTTTTTAGGATCGTGCATTTTTTTTCTTGCACCTTTTTTCTCGCAATTGTTTTTTTCTTTAATATAACAATGCTAAAGATACCATTTAATTCGCTGATGATCGTTATATTATAGCAAAAAGGAATTGAGAGAAAAAAGGGGACATCAAAAAAAAAAAAGCTAAATATATACACATCTCCCGAAAATACCAAAGATGCTAAAAATACTCATTTTAACCCTTTTGATAACGAAAAGGAGTACAGTTATATGCGGCGATGATCGTTATATTATAGCAAAAAGGAAGTGAGAGAAAAAGGGGACATCCAAAAAAAAAAAAAAATAAATAAACTTTTTGCTATAATATAACGATCATCAGCGCATTTAATTGTACTCCTTTTCAAAAGGGTTAAGATGGGTATTTTTAGCATCTTTGTTATTATCGGGAGATGTGTATATATTTAGGATTTTTTTTTTTTTTTGGATATCCCCTTTGTTCTCTCAATTCCTTTTTGCTATAATATAACGATCATCAGTGCATTTAACTGTACTCCTTTGCATTATCAGAACGGCTCTAACGTGTATTCTAAGCATTTTTGGTATTTTCGTGAGATTCGTATATATTTATCTTTTTTTTTCCCCTTTTTCTCTCAATTCCTTTTTGCTATAATATAACGATAATCAGCGCATTTAACTGTCCTCCTTTACATTATCAGCATGGCTCTAACGTGTATTTTAAGCATTTTTGGTATTTTCGGGAGATTTGTATATATTTATCATTTTTTTTATTTCCCCTTTTTTCTCTCAATTCCTTTTTGCTATAATATAATGATAATCAGTGCATTTAACTCTACTCCTTATCGTTATCAAAATGGTTAAAATAGGTCATTTTATCATCTTTGGTGTTTTTGGTAATATTATTTTTATTTTTTATCCCCCTTTTTCTATCTTTTATGTTTTGCTCTAATATAACGAAAATCAGCGTATTTTGCTATAATCCTTTGCATTATCAGAATGGCTCGAACGTGTGTTTAAAGCATTTTTGGTATTTTCGGGAGATTTGTATATATTTATCATTTTTTTTATTTCCCCTTTTTTCTCTCTATTACTTTTTGCATAATATAACGATAATCAGTGCATTTAACTGTACTCCTTTTCGTTATCAAAATGGTTAAAATGGGTATTTTTAGCATCTTTGGTATTCTTAATAGTAACATTATTATCCCCTCCCCCCTTTTTTTCTCTAATTTATTTTTTGCTCCAATATAACGATAATCTAGCTATAATCCTTTATCAGAATGGCTCTAACGTGTATCTTAAGCCTTTTTTTTTGGGTTGGGGGAGGAGATTTTTTATATATTTAAGTTTTTTTATTTCCCCCTTTTTCTCTAAAGTCCTTTCCTGTATAATATAACGATAATCAGCACATTTAACTGTTCTCCTTTTCGTTATGAAAATGGTTAAAATATGTTTTTTCAACATCTATGGTATTTTTGGTGGAATCATTATTTTTTCCCCCTTTTTTCTCTCATTTATGTTTTTCTCTCATATAATGCTAATCAGCATATTTAGCTATTATCCTTTTTACATTATCAGAATGGCTCTAGCATCTTAAGCATCTTTGGTATTTTCGGGAGATTTGTATATATTTATCATTTTTTTTATTTCCCCTTTTTTCTCTCAATTTTCGTGAGATTTGTATATATCTATCTTTCTTTTATTTCGTTATCAAAATGGTTAAAATAGGTATTTTAAGCATTATCGGTATTTTCGGGAGATTTGTATATATTTATCTTTTTTTTATTTCCCCTTTTTTCTCTGAATTCTTTTTTGCTATAATATAACGATGATCAGCGAATTCAACTGTACTCCTTTTCGTTATCAAAATGGTAACAATGGGTATTTTTAGTATCTTTGGTATTTTTGGTAGTATCATTTGTCGCGATCCAAGCGCAGTCGCCCTCGGTTACGTTACATAAAGTTTCGCCCTTCTTCAATTAAGATCGAAATTGAATTCAATGACTTTGCAGGCACGTATCTTGAGCGAGAAAGCAATATTGAAACACCAGTGACCCCTTTGTAATCTCTTGTACACAGAATAGTCGAGCTTTTATTGCATAGAGAAGGTCGGGGGTAGTTTCTTAAGCAGCAGCATCTTTAGACGTTTAATCGGTTTCGCATTTTTGCTTTTTTTTTCAGTTTTAAGAGCTTTTACGCCTTTTTAGCGTATTTCATTCCTGACATTCTTTTGTTTACAATCGAGTTAGTTTTTATTTACGTTAATTCTGCCTCTGCGTTTTAAAAGTCATTTTTATTTTTCACTGATTCCATTTTAAGAATAGTATTTCATTTTTAGTTATTTTACGTGTTTATCTACTTTTACGTAGTATTTTAAGATAATTCAAAAGCTCTGTATATAAGAGCAGCTACGTGGGCTTCCAGCGGGGTCCGCTTCCAGCCTTTGTTCAACACGTTTGTCTTGTCAGAAAGCTTTGTTCTCTCTCTTCGAGTACCCTGGCTGATTTTTCCATCTCGTCCAGCAATCAGATAAGTTATTGGTCATGTACAGTTGTGAAATTCAGGTCGAGAGTGGTGATTATTGCATCAACATTAATACCAGCTATAACATAGACAAAGTGCCTTCTTTTTATTCTATTCGTAACTAAATTCTGCAGAAAACTATATATTGTGGTGCCATCTATGTGATTGCGTCGATTCGCCATATTTTATTTATATTAGTCGAGCTAATAGTTAGTTTCTTTGATTTGTATATAACTGCTTGCCCCTATAGGCAGTTATTTTATGTCAATTATTAAGTTAATCTATATTCCTTATTTAGGAATTTGTCTAGTATCATTCCTGTATTTACGCCTCCACATTCATTTTAGATTAATTTTATTGGGGCGACATCAACCTCGATTTCTGAGTTGATCCGTTTCGCTATTCATCTATCTTTATTGTGTTGGTTAAGATCCTTTTTGCCACTGTTCGTATACCATGGGTATTTCTATAAGTATATATATATATATATATGTCACATCTTGAATGGTGTCTAAGAGTGAACGTTTGTGGAGCAAAGGCCAACAACTATAAAGTTTATTTATTTTTACATGTATGTCAATTGTTCTGTTATTTAATGATTACGGTATTTCTGCACATGATAAACGAAATTACCTATGAAGTGTTTTTGAATCATATATTTTAGATACCGAGTGAATTATTATCATTTTAAAGTTTATGTGTTCATTTTAAATCATTTTAATTCATTTCTCATTGTGGATACTTTGGCTCAAGGATGGTACGAAATACTTTACCTTAAAACTGGAGAAAAATATTAATCTGAATATTGTATCTGAACCGAAGAGATCAATTTCACCTTTCCATCTGAAGAGAATTATCTAATCATTCCAGCCAAAAAAGAAAGTTTAATTTGGATACTGTATCTGAAAAGGAAGAAAGAAATTAACAATGCTATAACAATACAATTCTATCCTGAAAATACTGGCAGGTATTGACTTTGAGCATACGTTAAAATAATCATCAAATGAAATTGATTACACCAGTATATGTGAATGAGTGATGGATATACTCCTGGCCTATTCATTTATAAGTTATTTAGAAATTTGGTCACAGAAAAAAATTATGTACTTACCTGGAAGCTGGTCTCATTGCTTTTAAAGACGATTACTACTTACCTGAGAGTTGGAGTCGATGCAGATGATGGACTCTCGGATTACTATTTACCTATGGTTGAAATCTCCAGCTACATGTTGATTACTCTGAAGGATCGCACACGTAGGAATAATTAGTACACATCGAGTCGGTTTAAGCACGGAGTCTCTCAACTGTTTACTCGCTCACACATTCGTTGAGTTATTCGTTCGTACATTCACACATCCCATACACGCCCCCTCGGTTCGCACGCTACCAAACCCCTTTCATACACGCATATTATACACACATACATCCACGCCCACACTCCTGTTTTTCCCTTACACTCTCTTGCACCCCCACAAACACGTGACGTTCCCAGACGCAAATAACTGGGTGGTGGCAGCAAAGGAAGAGTGACGTGCCAAGCGGGCTAATTCTATGCATATACTCATCATCAAACGTCTCCTTATTATACTCATCTTGCTTTGAGCCATTGTACTGCCATTCCGTACACCTGCACACTACATTTATTGGTAGGTAGGACGCCTATTTGGTATTCAACGGTACTACGCCTATTCGCTACAGATATAGGGCGTCCTGCTCCACTACAGTGATGATGATGATGAGGATGATAATGATAATAAAGAAGATTAAAATAATGATAATACTAACAATAGTGATATTGATAATGATGATAATGATAATGATGAGGATAATGTTAATTGCGATAGAATATCCAAAGGATATGTATTTCATCTACTCGTCATAAGTATTTGGTATTCTAAGCAATTTAGAATAAAAAGCAAAAAAATATGATGATGCTGCTGATGGTTACGGAGCCGTCTGGTAGCTCAGTGGTAGCGCGTCGACAGATCGTGTCCCCGTGGTCGGCAGATCGAGTCCCGCCCAAACTCGTGAGTTTCCACTGTCACCTGGCGGTTACTGACGTAGCTGGGCACTGCGTTGGGTAAGGACCAAGTTCAGATCGAGTCAACAATCGTTGGCACAGCGCATACAAGCCCGGCGTAGTATCTGCTCCGCAAATCTGGCTTATCCTTATCCTTGATGGTTACGATGATGATAATGATGTTGATGGAGGTAATGGTGATGATGATGATATCCGAAGGAAACTATTTGTAACAATACGCTGCATTCTGATGCTATCGCTTATCACATTTCATTCAGTCGTTACTGGTTGCTAGTAATCTGCAAGAATAAGAAAGAAATTGTAATTTTATTAGGTTGATCATTTTTATGATAATGATGATGATGATGCTGATGATTATGATGCTGATGCTGCTGATGCTGCTACTGCTGCTGAAGATGATGACGATGAGGGTGATGGCGATGATGATATTGATGCTGCTGCTGATGATAATGATTTTTATGATAATGATGATAATGATGATGGTGAAAATGATACTGATGAAGATGATGACTATGATGATGATGATAATGATGGTGGTAATGATATTGATGCTGCTGATGAGGATAATAATGGTAGTGAAGATGATGAAATATATGCAGGATATATGTGCTAAACTCTACGGTAAACACCCATTGCATTTCATTTACTCGCTAAAGGTTACCATCAAAATATTAATAAGGATAATAATTGTTGATGATGTTATTAATGATTCTTATGATGATGATGATAATTGTAATGGTAATGATGACGATAATGATGATGATAATGATAATAAAAATGTTAAAAGATATGATAATACTAACAATAGTAATACTGATATTGATGATAATGATAATTATGAGAATAATGTTGATAACGATAGAATATCCAAAGAACAAATAGTTGCTCTATTCGCCATAGGTATCTGGTATTCTATGCAATTTAGAAAAAAAAGAAAAAAATATGATGTTTCTCAGGCTGCTGCTGATGGTTACAATGATGATGATAATGATGTTCATGGAGGTAATGGTGATGATCATGATGATATCCGAAGGAAAGTATTTGTAACAATACGCTACACTCTAAGGCTATCGCTTATCACAAAGAAATGAAAATTATTGATGGGGATGCTGACGGTGATAATTATTATGATCAGAATTATTATCAGAATAGTCCTGATTTATATTTTTTATCATCTTTGGTATTTTTAGAATCGCAACTAGTAGTTGCATTTTTTCTTTCCCCTTTTTCTCTCAATTTCTTTTTATTCTCATATAACGGTAATCAGCGCTTTTAACTATAGTCCTTTTCATTATCAGAATGGTTCTAATTTGTATCTTTATCACCTTTGGTATTTTCTTTCTCTATTCCGTTGAATATAACGATAATCAGCGCATTTAACTATAGTCCTTTTCATTATCAGGATGGTTTTGATATATGTCATCATCGTCTTTAGTATTCTTAGGATGGCATTTAGTATTGATTTGTATTTTAATAATCTTTGGTATTTTTAAGATCATTCTTTATTTTTCCTTCCTTTTCCTTGTTTTCTCTCAATTCCTTTTTGCTCAAATATAAGGCTATCGCTTATAGTTATAATTTTTATTTTCTATCATCTTTGGTATTTTTAGGATCGTATTTAGTAGTTGCATTTTCACCCTTTTTTCTCTCAATTCTTTTTCACTCTAATACAACGATAATCAGCGGATTTAACTATAATCCTTTTCATTATCAAATTGGTTCTAATTTGTATTTTCTTTTTCTCTCAATTATTTTTTGCTCTAATATAACGATAATCATTATATTTAGATATAATCCCTTTCATTATCAAGATGGTTCTAATTTGCATTTTAATCATCTTTGGTATTTTTAGGATCGTTGCTTTTTTTGTTCCCCTTTTTTTCTCTGAATTAATTTTTGTTCTATTATAACGACAATCAGCGTATTTAGTTGTAATCTTTTTCATTATCAGAATAGTTCTAATTTGTATTCTCATCATCTTTCATATTTTTAGGATCGTATTTAGTAGTTGTATTTTTTCCCCTTTTTCTGTCAATTTCTTCTTACTCCAATATAACAATAATCTGCATATTTAGCTATGATCATTTTAATTATCAAAATAGTTCTAATATGTATTTTAATCATCTTTGGCATTTTTGGGATCATTTTTTTTTCTTTTTACTTTTTCCTTCCCCTTTTTCTCTCAATTCAATTTGCTCTAATATAACGATAATCAAGGCAATTAGTTATAGTCCTTTTAAAAATCATAATGGTTCTAATTGGGATTTTTATCATATTTAGTATTTTTAGGATCGTATTTAATAGTTGTATGTTTTATCATCGTCATTTTTTTTCTTGCACCTTTTTTCTCGCAATTGCTTTTTCCTTTAATATAACGAAAATCAGCGCATTTAACTGTAATCCATTTCGTTATCAGAATGCCTCTAAAGTGTAATTTTAAGCATTTTCGTTTTTTTTTCAGGAACATCATTTTTTTCTTACAACTTTTTTCCCATAATTGCTTTTTCCTTTAATATAACAAAAATCAATGCATTTCACTGTAATCCGTTTTGCTATCAGAATGGCTCTAACGTGTATTTTAAGCATTTTCGTTTTTTTTTCAGGATCGTCATTTTTTTTCCTTGCACCTTTTTTCTCGCAATTCCTTTTTCTTTAATATAACGAAAATCAACGCATTTAACTGTAATCTGTTTCGTTATCAGAATGCCTCTAACGTGTATTTTAAGCATTTTCGGGTTTTTTTCAGGATAGTCATTTATTTTTTCTTGCATTTTTTTTTCTCGCAATTGCTCTTTCCTTTAATATAACGAAAATCAGTGCATTTAATTGTAATACGTTTCAATATGAGAATGCCTCTAACGTGTATATTAAGGATATTCGTTTTTTTTCGGGATCGTCATTTTTTTTTCTTGCATCTTTTTTCTCGCAATTGCTAATATAACGAAAATTAGCGCATTTAACTGCAATCCGATTACTTATCAGAATGCCTGTAACGTGTATTTTGAGCATTTTCGTGTTTTTTTTCAGGATCGTCATTTTTTTTTCTTGCACCTTTTTTCTCACAATTACTTTTTCCTTTAATATAACAAAAATCAGTGCATTTAACAGTAATCCGTTTTGTTATCAGAATGGCTCTAACGTGTATTTTAAGCATTTTCGGGTTTTTTTTTCAGGATCCTCATTTTTTTTTCTTGCACCTTTTTTCTCGCAATTGCTTTTTCCTTTTATAGAACGAAAATCAGCGCATTTAACTATAATCTGTTTCGTTATCAGAATGCCTCTAACGTGTATTTTAAGGATTTTCGGGGTTTTTTTCAGGATCGTCATTTTTTTCTTGCAATTGCTTTTTCCTTTAATATAACGAAAATCAGTGCATTTAACTGTAATCTGATTCGTTATTAGATGGCTCTAACGTGTATTTTAAGCATTTTCGTTTTTTTTTTTTTTTCAAGATCGCCATTTTTTTTTCTTGCACCTTTTTTCTCGCAATATCTTTTTCCTCTAATGTAACGAAAATCAGCGCATTTAACTGTAATACGTTTCGTTATCAGAAATCCTCTAACGTGTATTTTAAGCATTTTCGTTTTTTTTTTTTTCAGGATCGTCATTTTTTTTTCCTTGCATCTTTTTTCTCGCAATTGCTTTTTCCTTTAATATAACGAAAATCAGCGCATTTAACTGTAATCTGTTTTGTTATCAGAATGCCTCTAACGGTTATTTTAAGCATTTTCGGGTTTTTTTTTCAGGATCGTCATTTTTTTTTCACCTTTTTTCTTGCAATTGCTTTTTCCTTTAATATAACGAAAATCAGCGCATTTAACTGTAATCTGTTTTGTTATCAGAATGCCTCTAACGGTTATTTTAAGCATTTTCCGTTTTTTCTCAGGATCGTCATTTTTTTTTTCTTGCACTTTTTTTCTCGCCATTGCTTTTTCCTCTAATATAACGAAAATCAGCGCATTTAACTGTAATCCGTTTCGTTATCAGAATGCCTGTATCGTGAATTTAATGCATTCTTATCTTTTTCAGGATCGTCAATTTCTTTTTTCTTGCACCTTTTTTCTCGCAATTGCTTTTTCCTTTAATATAACAAAAATAAGAGCATTTAACTGTAATCTGTTTTGTAGTAGTGCGGGACGCCCTATACCCGTGGCGAATAGGCGTAGTGCCGTTGAATACCAAATAGACGTCCTGCCTACCACTAAATGTAGTGTGCAGATATACTTAATGACAGTGCAATGGCTCAATGCCAAATGAGTATAATATGGAGATGTGTGATGATGAGTATATGCATAGAATTAGCCCGCTTGGCACGTCACTCTTCCTTTGCTGCCACCACCCAGTTATACGTCTGGGAACGTCATGTGTGTGTGGGGGTGTAAGAATCGTGTGCAAGAGAGTGTAAGGGAAAAACAGGAGTGTGGGCGTGGATGTATGTGTGTATAATATGCGTGTATGAAAGTGGTTTGGTAGCGTGCGAACCGAGGGGGCGTGGTGGGTGTATGAGATGTGTGAATGTATGAACGAATAACTGAACGAATGTGTGAGTGAGTAAACAGTTGAGAGACTGCGTGCTTAAACCGACTCGATGTGTACTAATTATTCATATATGTGCGAGTCTTCAGAGTAATCAACATGTAGCTGGAGATTTCAACCATAGGTAAATAGTAATCCTAGAGTCCATCATCTGAGGCGACTTCAACTCTCAGGTAAGTAGTAATCCAAACCTTTAAAAACAATGAAACCAGCTTCCAGCTAAGTACATAAGTTTCTTCTGTGACCAAGTTTCTTTTTAATAATTTATAAATCAATAGGCCAGGAGTATACCCATCGCTCATTCACATATACTGGTGCAATAGATTTAATTTGATAATTATTTTAACGTATGCTCAACCTGCCAGTATTATCAAGATAGAGTTGTATTATTATACTATTGTTAATATCTTTTTTCTTTTCCAGATACAGAATTCAAGTTAATCTTTATATTCGGATAAAATATTTGAATAATTCTCTTCAGATGGAAAGCTGAAATTGATCTCTTCGTTTCAAATACAATATTCAGATTAATACTTTTTTTTCCAGTTTTAAGGTAAAGTATTTCGCATCCTCCTTCAGCCAAAGTATCCACAATGAGAAACAAATTAAAATGATTTAAAATTAATATACAAACTTTAAAATAATAATCATTCACTCGGTATTTAAAACATATGATTCAGAAACACTTCACAGGTAATTTCGTTTATTATGTGCAGAAATACCGTAATCATTAAATAACAGAATAATTGACATACATGTAAAAATAAATGAACTTTATAGTTGTTGGCCTTTGCTCCACAGACGTTCACTCTTAGACACCGTTCAAGATGTGACATATATACATAGAAATATCCGATGGTATACAAACAGTAGCAAAAGGGACCTTAACTAACACAATAAAAATAGATAGATAGCGAAACGAATCAACTTAGAAATCGGGGTTGATGTCGCCCCAATAAAATTAATCTAAAATGGATGTGGAGGCGGAAATACCGGAATGATACTAGGCAATATCCTAAAGACTGAATATAGATTAACTTAATAATTGTACTAAAATAACTGCGTATAGGGGCAAGCAGTTATAAACAATTAAAATAAACGAATTATTAGCTTGACTAATATAAATGAAATATGGCGAATTGACGCAGTCACATAGATGACACCACAATATATAGTTTTCTGCAGAATTTAGTCACGAATAAAGTAAAAAAAAGGCACTTTGTCTATGTTATACCTGGCGTTAATTTTGATGCAATAATCACCACTCTCGACCTGAATTTCACAACTGTACACGACCAATAACTTATCTGGTTGCTGGACGAGATGGAAAAATCAGCCAGGGTACTCGAAGAGAGAGAACAGAGCTTTCTGACAAGACAAGCGTGTTGAACAAAGGCTGGAAGCGGGCTCCGCTGGAAGCCCACGTGGCAGCTCTTATATACAGAGCTTTCGAGTTATCTTAAAATACTACGTAAAGGTAAATAAACACGTAAAATAACTAAGAATGAAATACTGTTCTTAAAATGGAATTAGTGAAAAATAAAAATGACTCTTAAAACGCAGAGGTAAAAGAATTAACGAAAATAAAAACAAACCCGAATGTAAACAAAAGAATGTCGGGAATAAAATACGCTAAAAAGGCGTAAAAGCTCTTAAAACTGAAAAAAATAAATAAAAATGCAAACCGATTAAACGTCTAAAGATGCTGCTGCTTAAGAAACAACCTCCCGACCTTCTTTATGCAATAAAAGCTCGAATGTTCTGTGTACAAAAGATTACGTATTGCAGTGTCATCAACACAAATATATATCCTAGCATTTGAAATGAAAACTCCTTACATCCTAAAAACATTGATAAACATTTAAAAGATGACGATGCGGCGCGACAACGCGATTTACGTCGTAGAAGAGCAGATAGAAGTGCAGCGAATGATTCTGGTGGCATCTGGCAACTGCAACTAATGTTTATATTCATCTTTTCAGGCCAGGGGATGCTGGAATGCCCTGATATCGTTCCAGGTTGATAAGGCATCCACTTGTCATGCTGCTACGTCGACCCGGAAGCAGCGAGATGATGAAGCGGCGCCAGAGTCGTATCTAACGTCACTCGATGTCGCCAAAGAGGTTGCCAGGGGTCACTGGTGTTTCAATATTGCTTCCTCGCTCAAGATACGTTCCTGCAAAGTCATGGCGTTCAATTTCAATCTTAATTGAGGCAGGGCGCACCTTTATGTAACGTAATCGAGGGCGATTGCGCATGGACGGCGCCGTCGACCGCGACATGTTTCGTTATCAGAATGGCTCTAACATGTATTTTCAGCATTTTCGTTTTTTTTCAGGATCGTCATTTTTTTTCTTGCACTTTTTTTCTCGCAATTGCTTTTTCCTTTAAAATAACGAAAATCAGCGCTTTTAACTGTAATCCGTTTCGTTATCAGAATGCCTCTAACTACACGTTAGAGGCATTCTGATAACGAAACGGATTAAAGCATTTTCGTTTTTTTTTCATGATCGTCATTGTTTTTTTTCTTGCACCTTATTTCTCGCAATTGCTTTTTCCCTTAATATAACGAAAATCAGTTCATTTAACTGTAATCCGTTTCGTTAAGAGAACGTGTATTTAAAGTATTTTCGTTTATTTTTTCAGGATCGTCATTTTTTTTCCTGCACCTTTTTCTAGCAATTTCTTTTTCTCTTAATATAACAAAAATCAGTGCACTTAACTGTAATCCGTTTCGTTATCAGAATGCCTCTAACGTGTATTTTAAGCATTTTCGTTTTTTTTTCAGGATCGTCATTTATTTTTCTTTCACCTTTTTTCTCGCAATTGCTTTTTCCTTTAATATAACGAAAATCAGCGCTTTTAACTGTAATCAGTTTCGTTATCAGAATGCCTCTAACGTGTATTTTAAGTATTTTCTGTTTTTTTTCAGGATCGTCATATTTCATTTTTCTTGCACCTTTTTTCTCGCAATTGCTTTTTCCTTTAATACAACAAAAGTCAGCGCATTGAAC